>NC_090737.1:143654013-143684013 GCF_036898095.1 Palaemon carinicauda
GCTTGCATAAAGGAACAATTCTATTAAAAATTATCCCAGATAAGGTACATAGAATGAATGCTCAATTATACCAATAAATTGATACAGGTGAAGGAGACGCAAGGTTCTCAAGAACAAGTTCATTGACAGACAATAAACAGACAGGTTAACCACAATTATATATATATATATATATATATATATATATATATAATATATATATATATATATATATATATATAAAAAGAGGATAACCCAAAACTTTAAGCATAAGTATGATAGTAAACAGAACATGTTTATCTGAAAGAAAACACATTAAATGCAACTTTTAAGATACCGAGGTATCAAAGTCATAAAAGTCTGTATTACAAATCAATGACATTAGCGTTAGAAACGCTCGGCACACATGTCTGCACTTATGCTAGGTTCACCTTTGGAAATGGAACAGTCTACATGGGCAACTCAGTGCCCTCACTTAGTTTGTAGTACGGTATGTAACTACACACTCACCCTGGAATTAATCGTCCCAATTAAAACCACTGTTCCTCGCAGAGTTAAACAGTAGGGTTAACGACGCGACCCATTGCTACCACAGATCTCTTTAGTTCCTCTACTTGCTTCGCATAGTGGCGAAAGAACACTCTGGAAGACTTCCAGCCAGTGTATGAACGGAGATGTTCAAAATCCATACAATTAAAGAAATTTAAGGATGAGGCAACTTTCCTCGGATCGTGACCTGCGGGTGTACTGTCAGGATCCGCTCTGCGAACAAAATATGTGATTTTCGCTCTGAGTTGATTCAGAGATAAATTTGAGCCTGATGTTTCTCCCCTAAATAGTTGACCACCCTTGAAGTCTGAAGTTCTATGAAGATAGACCTTTAGGCATTCTACTGGACATAGAGATGCATCTTCTTTCAGAGGGCAGATTCTCCAGGGACCCCACCTGTTGGTTGGTAACTCATTCTTGGCGAGAAACGTAGGATCCGGAAACAGGTTCAGTTCTCCCCCATCCAGGAACTGAACACGACCTGCCTCTCTCGAGAGGGCTACAATCTCACTAACCCTGGCCCCGGACGCGAGTGCAAATAGGAAAATAACTTTTTGTGTCAAATCCTTTAACGCACACTCTTCATTGCACAACAGAGAAGCGAAATGAAGAACTTTGTCTAAAGACCATGAAATGGCCTTTGGAGGTGCTGAAGGTCTGAGCCTAGCGCAGGCTTTCGGAACTTTATTAAAGAACTCGTTACCTAGGTCGACCTGGAAGGCATATAGAATGGGTCTTGTCAAAGCAGACTTACACGCTGAAATCGTGTTAGCTACCAATCCTTGACCATGGAGGTGGATGAAGAAAGATAAGCAGAAGTCTGTCGAGATCTCCTGCGGATTCTTCGCCTTGACAAAGGCCACCCATTTTCTCCAAGATGACTCATATTGCCTTCTAGTAGATTTGCACTTATATTCCTCTAGGAAGTCTATGCTGGCTTTCGAAATCCCGAAACGCTTTCTCACCGCTAGGGAGAGAAAATCATGAGCTGCAGGGTCCGGGTTTTCTGTAATGAAGCGCAGACAGTCGACTTCTGGACTCGCTGGGTCAGAACTGGATCTGGTAGCGGTACAAACTTCAGCTGTAGTTCCAATGCCAGGGGGAACCACACGCTGTTCGGCCACTTGTGGGCTACTATTGCCGCTACCCCCTTGAAGGATCTCAGTTTGTTGAGGACCCTCAACAGAAGGTTGTGAGGAGGGAACAGATAAATCCTGGACCCTCTGTTCCAGTTGAGGGACATCACGTCCACTGCTTCCGCTAAGGGGTCCTCATTCGGGGACACGTACAGGGGCAACTTCTTGTTGTCTTTCGTCGCAAAGAGGTCTATCTGCAGTTCTGGGACTTGATTCAGAATGAAGGAGAATGATCCTGCGTCTAAGGATCATTCCAACTCTATCGGTGTGAACCTGGATAGAGCGTCCACTGTCACATTGCGGACTCCTTGAAGGTGAACTGCCGACAGGTACCACTTCTTCTTTTCCGCAAATCGGAAGATGGCCAACATCACCAGGTTGAGAGGTGGTGACCTCGATCCTTGTTGATTCAAGCATCTCACAACTACCTCGCTGTCTATCACCAACCTTATGTGGATCGAGTGACGCGGGGAAACTTTCTTTAAGGTAAGGAGCACTGCCATAGCTTCTAGAAAGTTTATGTGAAAGGTCTTGAATAGCTTGGACCAAGTCCCCTGGACTCTTTTCCGATGAAAGTGACCTCCCCATCCCTCCATCGAGGCGTCTGAGTGAATCGTCACCGACGGGGGAGGTGGCTGAAGAAGAACCGACTTCTTTAGAAGTCTGGCTTGGGACCAAGGCCTGAGAAGAGTACGTAGCCGAAGCGGAACTGGTCTTCTCAGATCTCTTCGCACGATTGATGCATAAGTTCTCCAAACTCCGGTTGCATCCTTTAGCTGTGCTTTTAGCACTGGGTCTGTCACCGAAGCAAACTGGAGAGAGCTCAGTACCCTCTCTTGTTCGCGTCTTGATATCCTTTCGGAATCTAGAAGTCTCTTGACAGAACCCGCTATCTCCTTCCTTTTCTTCGCCGGGATGGAGAAACGGTGTGACAAAAGGTCCCAGTGGATTCCCAGCTACTGGAACTTTTGAGATAGAGAAAGTCGAGACTTTTTTCTGTTGATCTTGAAACCTAGGTACTGTAGGAACTAGATCACTTGACTGGAAGCTTGCAAGCATTCTGTCTCGGATGCTGCCCCCACCAACCAGTCGTCCAGGTAGGCTACTACCTGAATTCCCTTTACGCGTAATTGTTTGAGAGCTACGCTCGTAAGCTTCGTAAAAATCCTAGGGGCTATGTTTAGCCCGAATGGCATGGCTCTGAAGGCGTATAGTCTTCGTTGTAGCCTGAACCCTAGGTAGGGGGAGAGTCGACGGTTGATTGGAATGTGCCAATAGGCGTCTGACAGGTCTATAGAGATGGAATATGCCCTCTTGGGCAGTAAGGTCCTTATGTAATGCAGTGTTAGCATCTTGAATTTGTAATACACTATGAACTTGTTGAGTGGCGACAAGTCCAGAATGACTCTGAGCTTTTCCGAGTCTTTCTTGGGAACACAAAACAGCCTCCCTTGGAATTTGATGGACTTCACCTTTCGGATCACATTTTTCTCCAACAGTTTTTGAACGTACTCCTCCAGAACGGGGGTGGAGTGTTGGAAAACCCGAAGGCCCGGGGGTGGAGTGCTGTACCAGCTCCAGCCCAGTCCATTCTTGAGTAGGCTGTGGGCCCAGGGATCGAAGGTCCACCGATCCCGAAATTTCAGAAGTCTCCCTCCTACCGGTATCATCCCACTTGGACTGCCGTCCCGAGGTCTTTTCTCCCTGACCACGACCACCCCTGAATCCCCTTCCCCTTGAGGGGCGCCCAGACGAGCCTCTGGCTGCCCCTCTAGGCTTTGCTCAAAAGGAAGTAGACTGCCCTTCGAACGATGGGGTGAATGCCGTGGACTGTGTCGACACGGCCTGGGATACCCATTGAAAAGTGGTCGGGGTTTGTGCCACGATCTGGGGCACTGGAGGCAATTGCAGTTGCTGTTGCTGTCTAAAAGGCTTGGCTGGCCGAGACGGTAGCCTAGTCCTCATAGTCTTCCTCTTTGGTTGAGGACCTTCATCCGGGGAAGACTTTCTTTTGATAGCCAGGCCCCACTTCTGGAGAAGATTTCTATTCTCCAAGGCGGCCTTATCAACTACTTCTTTGACCAAATCGGTAGGGAAAAGGTCTTTGCCCCGAATGTTGGAGGAGATTAGTTTCCTTGGCTCGTGCCTCACCGTAGCCGAGGTGAACACGAACTCCCTACAAGCTCTCCTCGCCTTGACGAAGCCATAAAGGTCCTTCGTCACTGTGGCCAGATGAGTCTTGGCCACCACCATGAACATTTCATGGACCTTGGGGTCACTTGCCATCGTCTCAAGAGTAGTCTGAAGAGACATTGAGGCAGCCAGTCTTTCTTTTGTCTCGAACTCTCTCTGCAAGAGAAAGTCAGACAGCTTAGGGAGGTCCTCGCCGAACTGACGTCCGGCGATATCAGCCTCCAACTTCCCAACTGAGAACGTAAGATGGACGTCCTTCCAGTCTTTGTGGTCCATAGGTAGGGCCAGCGACAAGGGTTTACACTCCTTCAGGGAGGGGCAAGGCTTGTCGGCCTCGACTGCTTTTAGTACAGCCGCAAACCCTTTCTGTAAAAAGGGGAAGGCTCTAGCAGGAGAGGACACAAAGGAAGGGAGCTTCTTGCTCATTGCAGCTACTTTTGAGTTAGAGAAGCCCCTCTCTTTCAACGAGGATGAAAGCAGAGCTTGAGCCATAGTATGGTCCATCACTATGACCTCCTTTGGCTCTGTCTCCTCCTTTGAAGCTGGTTCCTTCCTCAGCCGGACACATGGTTTAGCATCTGAGCACAAGGGAAGGTCTTTCACATTGAGCCTTTTCTGGGGCCCATGTGATTCTGCAAGGCTCTGCATCCGTAGTTCCATTGCAGCCGCCTTCTTCTGATTCTCCTTCTGCATTTGTTGGATCATTCCAACAATAGAAGAGAGGGCCTGTCCCAGCTCTACTGGGAGACCGGCCGATGTTGAGGGAATAGGCTCCGGAATCTGAACCGGAGTAGCCGACACCTCGTCGACCTCTTCCTCTACGACGTCCGGGGCTTGAACTTCATCCTGGCCTTCTGCCAGGAGGTCTTCTTCCAAACGCTCGTCCACGTCAGACATCCTGTCATCTAACTGGATGTCTTGCATCGCGACCGCGACTTCAGCATCCACCTGGATCTGACTTTGGGGGATCTCCTCTTGAGGCTGGGGAATCACAGCATCAGCTGATGCCTTAGGGAAAAGATACGCCCTCATCTTCTCACTTGGAAGATAAGGGCCAGAGGTGTTCTTTTGGAAGCTCCTTACCCAGGTACGAAGCTTCTCCCTTGCTATATCCCTTGATTCCGCCGTCCTAGGGGAATCAAAGGCCTCAGTAATCAGGTTAGTGCACACAGTACTTACCTGAGGGTCCCAATACTGGAGATCATCCTTGGAGACAGCGCATGCTGCGTGTCTCCTACAAAACTCATGTCCGCAGAGATTCTTGCTGCGGACGTTGCAGAAAACATTTCCGCACTTCGGAAGGTCCTCCTGTAAAGAGAAGAAATTTCCATGAGTATCAAGTGAACTATGTATCACTGGATATGCATAGTATAGCATAACAATTCAGAAAGGAAAGACACACACTTGTGTTTCCCTCACAACCCATTGTTGCTGCCTTCCAGATAATAAAATCAAATGGTTAATCTCTTCTAGAGTAACCAATGCAAAGTTTCCAGAGGAAACAGGTAGAGCTCACACCTAAGCAATGATTTTAAAATCCTGGATAATAGACAGGAAAGAACTCACTTTCCTATCTGTAGGGCAACAGCAAAGGACTTGCAAGAAAACACAAAAGTGTTAGAACACACAGTGCTGTACCAAAACCCATACTCTAGTTTTCTTCTTACAGTACCTGTTATACTGAAGAATACTGGTACAGTATAGGAGGTTATGTGCCGGCCGGCACACACCATAACTAGCTTTAAAGTATACTACTTAACAGCTATAAGGCGGCAGAACGCTGGTTCAAATGCATGTGCCGGCCGGCAACAGCCAATGTCGGCCGGCAATGACTGCCGGCCGGCAATGACTGCCGGCCGGCAATGACTGCCGGCCGGCAACTACACAAGGTAGTACCCGGCTGCCGGCCACACTCTTGGCGACCGGCAGATAAGGGCTGACATAAGCTGGCCGGCAAAGGTACAGGACCGATGCCAGCCGGCAGCAAAAGAACCAGAGGACTACAACCGCCCGGCTGCCGGCCTCATAGGCCGGCAGCCGGGTCGGGTACAGCACTAGAAGAAAAACAGAATGGATGCCGGGATAAGAGTGTACACTACCTCCAAGCCCGGCAATCCGAAAGAGTGCATATAAGGAAGGGGAGAATCTAATTCAGGCTTCCTGACCAATGCCGTCTGACTCTGCAGGCAGGCATGGATGAGGGACCAAGGGAGGTCCGGGCAGCACTCAAAATATAAGACCCTTGCCGGCCGGCAGCTCTGCCGGCCGGCAAGGGGCTGAGTCAATTCCACATCCTAACCTATTCTAGGTCCAGATGTAGAACGACGTACAGTACTGTAATGGCTAGGCCATTACGGAGATAGAGGGGGAAGGGACAAAAGAGGGTCCTATCAACCCGCAGCCAAGAAACTCATCTTAGCCTAAGGGAGAACCAAGGGGGGAGGCCAGCAATACTTGCCAGCTCCCAGAGCACCAAAGCAAGGAAGGTGTTGCTACTCCCAGGGAAAGAAACTTATCCTTCCCCGAGAACAGCAACAAGGACTAGTCTGGTAGATCACAAAAGAAGGAATCATATCCACAGAAACCTTCGGTAGTGACCTAAGGAGGCCAAGCCACCTTTGTCTGTGTCAGGCCAGCGAGGGAGACTCTACCCCAAGCCAGACAAACACAGACTCAGACTAAAAAACTCTGTTGTTCTGTCCCTCTTTGAACCAGACTTACTGGAACAGGAAGGTACAGTAACACCCCAGTATAGTTTTATCGAAAATTAATTCGGAAAAAACCACTTAGGGATAAGCCCAAGGCTTAAACAGAGGGAAAGGGATTGCAGACCTTCTCCGAAGAAAAGAAAGCAACCGGGGAGAAAGTATACTAAGGCTCCATAAGCAACTTAGCCTAGGCACCAAGAGAATCGATTACCTAAATCACCGAAACTCACTCGTATACTATCTTGGAAATATTCCACACAATCTTAAATGTATAAAACATAGCCTAAAGCTTCAATAAAATTTTAATACACTCGGAAAAACCAAAATCATGCATAAAGTACTAAGACCAAACGACTAGGCTACATGGCCTAGCGTAGGCCAGGATGGCGAATACTTCGCCAAAATAATACTAAGCACGAAAGGAAATCCAATGTAATGCTAAATAGCTAAAATTTATTAAAGCAAAACAAACGGGAATGTCGCTCTGACTAACTAAACTTATACCTAGCGAGCGACAGCGTCCATGACGCCTCCGGTAGGCTACGGCTCTTGTAACAAAGATTAATCCTATTAATCACTCAAAAAATTACCAAGAGCCTACATTTATACATAAAGACATGGTACTCAACTTATCAGAGGCCGACGAAGACGGAGAAGCCATGAAAAGTGGAATAAATCCAAGATTTGCGAGAAACACAGGAAAAAACACCGAGTTGTTAAGCTACGCAAAAAGGAATACAGATGGCGCCAGGATTGGCGCCAGGCACGCTTACGAATCGGGAGATAGGGAGCCTTGGGAGCGGCTCCCCATTTTTCTTTCCCGAATTCGTTTCTTGCCAATTGCCCCCTGCGAGACGAAATCTCTGTTCGAGATGCAGATTGCCATGTGGCGTGTCAAGAATACGTCCTCTGATATGTCGCGATATCCCTTTCACGAGGGATACTCGCTCCAGGAGTTAGAATTCTGGTACCTTAAGGTAAATTCTTTGGGAATATCGCCGTAGTTGTAATATACCCTAGGAAGCTACCCTATAGGAACTTCCATCAGGACGACATGGCTTGAGCCCAAAAATATATATATATATATATATATATATATATATATATATATATATATATATATATGTACTGTATGTATATATATAAGAGCGCTTAATTAGTTGTATGAAGTGTGCATATGTATAAAGCGGTTAGAAAAGATAAGTAAGGATAAGAGATATTGGTTTAACTTGTGTATAAAAAAAAAAGTTTTCTGAAGAGAGTCAGCAGTACTGAAACACTGGAAATGAATGTTATTAGTGATAAGCAAAAGAAGTTGCTGAAAATATTAAATATTCGAAAAATCCAAGTTAACCGAGAAACTTGCAAATCAATCCTTGAATAGAGATGGAATTTAAAAGGAAAAAGAAAGATAGAACCATGACGCAGAACATATGTTATGATGAATAATCAACTGAGTCCTAGATAACTAGGTATAATATTAACAAAGGAAAGGAAGAACAAGATAATATGGGCATTGGATATAAGCGTACTGAAATGCAAAACTATAATATGGTCCCATGCAAATCACCCTAAAATTATGGTCCAGAGAATGCACATCACATGGAAATATTATAGGCTACTGTTTGGAAGAAATTTTATGTACAAGTGGATAATTTGACGAGTTTAGGCGCCTATTTTATTCTATATACACACGTCAATATATATATATATATATATATATATATATATATATATATATATATATATATATATATATATATATATATATATATACATATATATATATATATATATATATATATATATATATATACATACATACATACATATATATATATATATATATATATATATATATATATATATATATATATATATATATATATATATATATATACTGTATATATAAATGTATATGTATATATATGTGACAATGTATAGGGTTGACGGCCTTATAGTTTATGAGAGAATTAGAAATTGCTTCATTTCAAGGCAATAGTAAACACCATCATCTTAATGATTTAGGAGATGCCACAGCGTTGAGGAATTCTATGAACTACCTTGGATTTCCTATCGAATTTAGAGGAAAGTTCTTTGAAATGTTAATGCGATACGCTTAGTATTTCAAAGCAATGAGATACAGGATCATTATAGATCGATGCGAATTCATTCATATCAAATACAGTTTTTAGAGCACTGTGAACATCTTTGAACCCAAACATCTGGGGATTTACTGACACAAACTGATACACGAATGGATAAAAACGAAAATACAACGGTGATATGGAGAGGATAGCGAAGTTCATTTCATCGCTAATGAGATTTCAAAAGCTGTTTAGTTACTTCTTTTATGGCTTATGAAACCTATCTCGGGTGGATTCGTCAAGTGTGTACCGTAATAAACGCACATATAAATAAAGTCCCCGAGAGAGAGAGAGAGAGAGAGAGAGAGAGAGAGAGAGAGAGAGAGAGAGAGAGAGAGAGAGAGAGAGAGAGAGAGAGAGAGGGAAAATACTTCGGTGTTAGAGAAACATCTGGCAATACAATAATAACAAGGTAAAATTTTTTTTATCGTATATATGTAAAAGATATAATAATCTCAAGCACAACCTAGGTCGAAAATTCTTAGGTATATCTAAGAAAACCTAAACCTACAGTGAGGTGAGACAGACAGCAATTTGTGGAATGGAGAAAGCAAGCCATCTAGCTCCAAAACACCTGCCATGCAGAAACTATTGTTTTACTTATAAATAACATAAGGATGAGTATGCTCCTATGTGCGAAGTCTTTTTTTATTAATACCTTTAGTTTTTGTAACGTCAATTTAAGATACGTAATTAAACAACTCTTTTTAAAGAAAAAATGGCTGAAGTTACATTAGAAGAGAACCTTATCTTAACAAAGCTAAGCCATTTTCTTGCAATATGCTGTGACGAAAACAGTAAACTCAACAATATAAAATTCCAAAAACATCAAAATTTTAATAATTAGAACTTTCAACCTATGATTTACGTATCCATGTATGTATGTATGCTAAGACATACACAGACAGACAGACACACGCACACAGATATATATATATATATATATATATATATATATATATATATAATATATATATATATATATATACATATACATATATATATGCATATATATGTACATATATAATGTATGTGTCTATGTATATAATATATATTTATATGTATATGTAGTATATACACACAAACATATATATACATATATATATATATATATATATATATATATATATATATATATATATATATATTGCAGTTAGCAATATCATGTGTTTCTCTTAAATATCATATAGCTCTCTTGAAGGAAAATACAAATGGTAAAAAAAAATTATTACTAAGTATATAAGAGGTATTGTAATAGATATGGAAATATTGGAAAAATGCTCTTTTTAACACTAATTTTTAAGATTCGTTATATATGTTAATTCATAAAAATAGTCAGTCTTATTGTACATTTAATTATCATTATCATCAAATAGACAGACATTACAAATGCAGAATATACATAGAAGTAACAATAGAAATACAGCGTGAAAAAATGAGTGTCACTTGACCCAACATTATAAACTGCAACGAAAGGTTACATGACAACTGTTTTCATAGGAAGGATGATGAACGAGAGTATGCTTAGGATGATATGACAAGGAAAAAAGTAAGCTAATTGCTTGCGCAAGCCACTTCACAGCACGAAATTACCGTCGCTCAGCTAAAAAATACCATTATCACAGTCCCGCCAAATATGACGATACTTAATGATATTAATAGGTTTATTAACATCATAAATCACGTCGTTTATTATGAGAGGAAGATTAGATTACCCAAAGAAAGGATGCAACATGATATACGTATAAATCATCTGAGAGTGATAATCACGCGAAAAAAAAGTAACATGAGTGAAGAAATCAGGTGAAACAAGTGAAAAGTAATTGACGAGAATATATATCACATGGCAAGAGGAAGAACTGTTACGTCATCCGGCAAATGGAAGCCCAGTTTCCTTGAAAAAGTTGAGAGGAAAGTGAAAACCAAGTGACAAAGGAAAAATCAGAGGGTAATGGAAACAAAGCTGAGATAAAATAAGAAATGTTGCGGAATAGTTTAAATTCCTTAATATAAATAATAGGAAGACATAAATCTCATGACACAACTCAAAATTATTTGAATTACTTGGCAAAGGGAGGAGACAGACCTCTATCTAGAGTTAGAAGCCATCCCCTACCCCCACCCTATATGCAAATCATTGAAAAGAAGTATCAATCAACTGTCAAAGCCTAAATGACAAGATATAAATAATGAGAAGAGCAGAAATTGCTAACCAAGTAACATAGTAACATAAGTTACATTACCTGATTGTGGTACATTTGTCGGTCCTTTAAAGATTATAGATATAAAAATGTGTTGCTTTGTTAAGAAATTTTGTGTCGATGGAAAAATATGCTTGAAAGTGAAACTGAATGTGGTTTTCTGTGCTAAAGATGAAGCTTGCATAATATGGAGTCATTTTTCTTCTGCCATGGACTGAAAGAAGTTACCAGGAAATATGAAGCTTTTGATATATTTTATCTGCCTGAAAACATATAAACTGACAAAGCAGGATTGTTTGTCGTATAAGAGACGGTGAAACAACAAGTAAATATTCAATGCAATTATAGAAATAAAAGATATGCTGATTCATAATTACAGCACTTTCCCCCCACATGAGAGGAGTAAGGATTACTTAGCTAAGACTCTTCCAATTTTCATCATAAGATTTTTTTTGTCTTTTTTTTTTTGTCTTTGGGGGATGAGTTTGAGCAGTGATGGTTTCCTCTCTTTGTTTTCTTTCTTGCATTTTCGTCTCACCCTCCTCAACTGCGACCCAATAAGGTCGACGGTAATTTGGTACCTAATTTATTGATTAGGTTCAACAGAGAACCAATGAGTCTTTGAGGAAACAGATCCAGATGGGTTCTTCATCCTGGGGATCAAACACGAGAGAGAGAGAGAGAGAGAGAGAGAGAGAGAGAGAGAGAGAGAGAGAGAGAGAGAGAGAGAGAGAGAGAGAGAGAGAGAGAGAGAGAGAGGTGGGGTAACTATAAGTTGACTATAAAAAAAAGTAAGGCTAAAATTACACATTACGAACACGACAATTCGACGTATTGTAATTTTTTTTTTTTTTTTTTTTTTGGGGGGGGGGAGGTTTAATGAGTTCATTAAATCATTCCAATATGTGAATTGTTATCTATGATTGCCAAGTCCCGACATCATGCTCACTACTCTTATCCTCGTTTATTATGTAAAATCTGTATAACTTCAACTAAACCTCTCTCTCTCTCTCTCTCTCTCTCTCTCTCTCTCTCTCTCTCCTCTCTCTCTCTCTCTCTCTCTCTCTCTCTCTCTTCACAAGATACGATATCATTCTTGTGTAACATTTAGCGTACATGAAACATTCCAACCTTTTTTCGTCCATTTGCTAATTTCTTTGCCTACTTATTCTTTTTTTTATCCAAAAAAAAGAACACTCCCTCTCTTCCCTTCCTTTTCCGTAAAACATGACTCAACTTTCTCTCTCTCTCTCTCTCTCTCTCTCTCTCTCTCTCTCTCTCTCCTCTCTCTCTCTCTCATCTCTCTCTCTCTCTCTCTCTCTCTCTCTCTCTCTCTATCCTTGTCTTTTCCCCTCCGGACTCAATCACCCCTTTATCAATAGCCTGGTTGGTCCCTTTCCTGATTTCTCTCGTTTCCCCTCTTCAAGCATTATACATTTTCATCCTCCTAGCACTGTTTTTACTTTATTTTTTTTTACCTACTCTAGCCTTTTTACTCATGCTACTACTCCACACACCTCTTCCATTTCTCACCTTTCTTCCATTAATTCTCCTTCGTCAACTCTGACCCTTTCTTCTTTCTACTACTCTTGCTGTAGGTTTCTCCTTTTCCATCTTGAAGGGTTGTGTTAGCCTACTAGAAACGTCCCTGTCTCGAAATATGTTGAACAGGAGCTCAAGTTTGATTAATTCCGTTATTTCCTTTAGAGCTGGGATGAAGGGTACGTAACTCTATTGCCTGACTTTCCCTGGTCCTAGCTTGAATTGAGAGAGGGCTTGGAGACTGTTCATATGTTTCTATATTCTATCTCTAGGGAACTGTCCCTACCCATAACTATTTTCCTTTCCTATAATTCACTATAATGGACCTTGAAGCTTATGGAGGTATAGATCCAAAGGGTATTTTTGCTTTGATTTTCATAAAGACTGCAGATTTCTTAGCTCCAAAGCTATCTGTTATTTTGCGCAAGTTAACAAGAAGAGGAGCTTTTAGTACCTGAAAAATTGGTAATGTTACTCCACTATGTAAATGTGTTTGTGGTAACTCAAGTCCAACTGATTACCTCCCAATTTCCATAACCCATATTATCTAAAGTGTTTGAACGTCTTTTGGCAAAACGTCTTAATAGGTTTGCTGAAGGTAATTATCTGTTCCCTAGTTTACGATTTGGTTTTCGTATAGGCCTTGGAGCATGTGATGCCCTTCTTACAATCTCCAATGCTGTACAGAAATCCCTTAATTATGGTCAGGAAATTCATATGATTGGCCTTGATTTTAGCGCTGCCTTCGACCGTGATAATCATGATGCACTTGCTTTCAAACTCAAACAGTTGGGTGTAGGTGGGTCGTTTCTGAGCATTATTATTGATTTTTTAAGTAATAGATTTCAAAGAGTTGTTGTTGATGGGGATCATAGTGAGTAGAGGAATGTGATATCTGGTGTTCCACAGGGTAGTGTTTTTGGCCCCGTTTCTTTTCATCTTTTATTCACATGACATGTGGTTTGGCCTAGAAAACAAGCTTGTTGCATATGCAGATGATGCTACTATCTTTGCATAAATTCCATATCCTGAATGTAGACCTGGGGTTACTGAATCCCCTAATAGAGATCTAGCTAAAATCAGTGCATGGTGCAAATTACGGGGTATGAAGTTGAATCCTAAAAAAACTCAAAGTATGATTATAAGTAGGTCAAGGACAATGGCTCCTCAACACCCGGATCTCATCATTGATAATGTTTCTTTAACTTTATATGCCTCTTTTGAAATTTTAGGTGTGATTCTCGACAGAAAATTTACTATTGAGAAACACATTAGGTCTTTGTCTTCTTTAATTGCAAAAACGATTGGCTTATTAAGAAAGTCTTTTAAGATTTTCGGTGATCAATCTATTAGGAAGAAGTGTTTTTCTTTCATTCTACCTTGTTTCGAACATTGTTCTCCTGTCTGGTCTTCAGCTGCTAATTCTCATCTTAACTTGTTGGACAGGAACTTACGGTCATTTAAATTTCTTATTCCTGATCTAGATATTAATCTTTGGCACCGTCGTTCAATTAGTTCATTATTCGTGTTGCATAGAATTTTTCATAATTCTGCCCATCCTTTACATTCAGATCTTCCTGGAGAGTTCCATCCTGTTCGTAATATTAGACATCCAGTTAATTTTAAAAGCCAGGTCTTCTCCATCATAAGGCTCAATACTACAGAGTATTCTAGAAGTTTTATGCCAGTTGTGACCAAGTTATTGAAATGATCTTCCCAATCGGGTAGTTGAATCAGTAAAACTTCAAAAGTTCAAAGTTGCAGCAAAGGTTTTTATGTTGAACAGGCTGACATAAGTCTTTTTTATAGTTGTATGTAAATTATCTGTTTTAATGTTGTTAATGTTTTTTAAACATTCTATTTCAATTTCTTAATACTTCTCATATCGTTCATTTATTCCCTTGTTTCCTTTCCCCACTTGGCTATTTTTCCTTGTTGGAGCCCTTGGGCTTATAACATCTTGCTTTTCCAATTAGGATTGTAGCTTGACTAATAATAATAATAATAATAATAATAATAATAATAATAATAATAACAGAGTTTTCCCAAATCCTTCAATCCCTTTGTTACTTCTTCCTTCTTTCCTATCTCAACACACCCCCTTCCTGTGCATCCTCTTCCATTCAGCCTCGACCTCCAAATTTCTTATTCTTACTACTGTTTTTTTCTCCTTTCCCATCTTTACTCTTCTGTTTTCAACATCTCTTTCATCTCTTCATCACCATCAGCAAATTCTCGTGCTAGTTCTTCTGCTGCTTTCCTTTCCTCCTCTCCTCATACTGCTTTTGCTCTTGCTCTGCTAATTGATCAATATGGCTGGAAATGAAGAATGGATCTCCCGCAGCCAAGCCACCTCCCCCCCCCCCCCCTTTCGGTCTAATTTCCAGGCCTTGGCAGTTTGAGAAAGTGGGCAGCAGTTTATTGGCCGTTACTTCAAACTTCCCTCCTTTCCACCGACTCAAGAGCCTTCGTTACCCTTCTTGCATTTCCACTAATGACTCAAGAGTAGTCCCCTCCCCCATCACCTACCCATGATAGAACTCAATGCCCCCACCCCCCGAAAAGCAAGGGCAAAAATAATAACAATGAAACAAGGGGTCACTATTTACGATGGTTGCAGTGTTATAGAGGCGTTGAAGTTAAAGCGTCTGTCTCTAAATCAGACGAAGTACTTAACAACATCTCGTAAGCTTTACTTCCCTGTCTTTTTTCTAGCAGAGAAAAGAATAGACAGACTCAAGAGAAAGACCCTTTCCTTGCTTCCCGTCTCAAACAACGGAAAATAAGTATAAAAGAAAAAAACTTCTACCATTTGGGTGTCGGGAGCTTCTCTAGCCCTGGCTGATTGAATTGCCAGCAAGATTTAATACGCGCAATGCTAGTCTCCTGAGTCTTAAACTTTTTAATAAGAAAATCCTTTCTCCTGATGGAAGTGTTCACTGATTGGGCTTTCCAAAAGATAAATTAGCTCACAGGCTGAACCATCCGCATGCCAAATTACCTCACTGAATGAGTTATCCGCCTACTCACCTCCCTTCCCGTTCGCCTTACTGACACACCAGCTAACCCATGTTCCATTACAGAATTCTGTTGGTTACATTGACTGATTGACGGATTGACTGACTTGGTGTTAAAATTACTAGTAAATAAAATAATGACTATTAAATCAACTTACCGTTACACTAATGCGATTATATTTTGCTACAAGGAATTAAGTAATGTGATTTAAGTAATGGGATTTATGAAGGCCAGGAAGTGTCCACCGAAATAGGATCAAGAAGCTAATAACATTCACAAATTACCTATTGCATTATAATTGCCACAATCTATAAATAACCAAGGAATCGGGGGATCTTTTCACAACATACTTTTGGAAATGTAAAGTATCATGAACGTAAACGTAATTTGTATTTAAACGGACAAAAAAAAAAAAAAAAAAAAAAAAAAAAACTCCTTTCATGGAAATACAAGACTTCGCAAAAAAACATAAATAAATACATAAAAAAGGACATTACTAATACAAATTTCACCCACGTAATAACTGAGGTTAATATTTCACTTTACTCAGCAATGGAAATTCTCAATCATTTAGGTGTAATGTGCTTGAATATAAAATACCAGACCCAAAGATAACGAACAAGTAATTTGTGGTGTAAAACGTAAAATTTTCCTGCCCTGCTTTGCCTTCAATACAAGCTGACAACAAACATTATTTTGTAATTAGGTGATGGCGTCATGTGGAAAAAGGTAACCAAAAGAAATCTCCGGATTATCAACTACGCAAATTGATTTAATTACAATTATTATTTTGAAAATACGGAACTGATTATCGTAATTCTGATTTATTAAAATAAAACAAAATACTAGAAGAAAATTTATGATATACTTTACTAAAGAAGACGGAATTCCACAGCAAGAATTGAAAGCTTATATATATGACAAAGGTAAAAGGGTATATGCTTATTTACAAATTAACGTTTGGAATAAACCAGAGGAGATTGATGTATGAACAAAATTCACTAGCTATGAAACATGAGATAGTCATGAAGACCTCGAACAGTGAAATGCACTGAACATTAAGATAAGTTTCTGTTCCAATTCCAATTACTCCGATTCAATGGGTATATCTAATATTGATGTTTCCTTACTTAATAGATATAATCTCCACTAGGTATAGCTTTTAAAGCAGAAACCTCAGAAATTTAAAGTTAATAATATTCCATATAAATAATTGTTTTTAATTCATTAAGTCGTCATAATAGTCTCTTAAGAAACCACATTTTATTTTAGACATTAATTTGTCTTCCGAAGAAATTTGGTTGAAGAGAACAAAAATTTCAAACTATTAAACCTAGTTCCAGTAAAATTGTATACATAGCTTAGAAGCCTCAAACTTCTTTTCATCATCCAAAATTCCATTCCTTTCCTGGGATGGCCAACGAATGAACCGATTACATTTTGTTCTTTGACTGACAAGTCTTCGTATTCGAACCTTGTTCTCTCCGTTGAGTCTTAGATCCAAATGTTTACCGCAGTTCCAGGAGTCCCATAGTTCCAGTAAATATATCTTTTTTTATGCTGAGTTACTGTCCCTTTAGGAATATTTCAAATATACTTTGGATGCTCCAGCTTTTGTTTCCTTGATAGGACGGAATCTAAGATAATCGGTTTTATGTATACAGGGTAACCCCGTTCCCACCCATTATTTCGATCTACTTTCTTACCGTCACAAGGGGACGTCTATGACTTTTCCTGTCAGTATTGCTTTATTCACTGGTCTGTTGAGCTAAAGAAATTAGTTTCTCTTCTACCAAGTCTTATAAGTACTGTTTAGATATATCTTCCGTAGCTCTATATAAATCAATAATCTTTGGATGAGGAAATTTGGTTATGGTTTTCAGTCTATTACCAATTTTCTTGCCACTTCTTTTTCTAAATCCATTTAAGCTGTACTTCAGGAAGGTGGTGCGGTACATTGCTTCCTTCATCGAGAAAACCTTCATTTTTCCTTCCTCCAACTGCGCTAGAAAAGGACTTTTGGTACTTTGACATCTATAAGAAATTTCTATAACTTTATTGAGTGAATGATGCACCGACGTTTTAAAAGAGGTAAGTTATAAATCCCTCTTAAAATTGAGGTATGAAGAATTAGCCAATCCTTGTACCCATGGGTCTACCAATTTTCAAGTTAGCATTATTTGCAAAGAGTTCCTTCTGTGTTACTTCTAAGCTATAAGGCAACAAAAATAAACACATAAATATAATCAAATACAATTGAACAAACAAGTATATAAAAATATCCAGCTCACCCCTTGATAGAATTACTGTGAAAGTGAATCAACTCTTTAATTTGGACGAGAACTTCATGACTTCTGCAATCCATAAATCACCACAAAGGTCAAAATGTTATCTGAAATGATCTAGCATAGAATCCTAATTGTTTTAGGTCAAAGGTCATCATCTATCCTTAGCACCAACGGATCCTTTGGGATCTAAAAGACAAGGGGCAAATTTCAGAAAGACACGAAAACGAATAATACTTTGAAGGTGTCAACTACACACTTCATTATATCGCTTACTTTTTGTACTTGTACAGGGTGGCATGAATTTTGTGCATTAGATATACAAATTTTTCAACATCAGTGTAGACACACACACACGTAAACACACACATACACGCATATATATATATATATATATATATATATATATATATATATATATATATCCCACAGCTACGATGTTAAAAATCCCTGTACTAGAACTAGCTTCATTTGGAAGATGAACCTAGCAACGTACGATGTCAGAGCCCTATCTAAGGAACAGGCTTTTGCTGTGTTACCAGAACAGCTGAAGAAATAAAATGTGATATAATAGGAGTGCGTGAAATTAGGAGAACTATGAATCTTATATGGAGTTAGAAGAGGGTCATATATTTTGCTTCAGAGAACATGAAAGGAACAAAGAAAATTAGTTTTCTTACTAATAAAAATCTTGCAGGTAACAGAAGAATTTTATAGTATTAATAATAAAATCGCAGGATTTATTATAAAACTATATAAGAAGTATAAACTGAAGATGATCTAATTGTATATACTAATAACATCCTATACGAAAAAAGAAACAGATCCGGAGATATTTTTAAAAGAATAACTCAGTTTTTACAGGTTTCGGATGATTTCAAAAGTAAAGTAGGTCGAAAGAAAAGAGGAGAATCAGCAGTATGTAAATTTGGAGATATGCTTGTTGAATTTGCTAAAGGAAACATTCTTAAAATCATGAAAACCCTTTTCTATTTAAAAAAGAACATAAAAAATAGACATACAGAAGCACAAATAGGGAAATGAAAAACGAAATAGATTTTATTCTCTGTGAAAAAGTTAGTTGAGTTAAAGATGTAATAGTGTTAAACAAATTCAAGTTAAGCAATCATAGAATGATGAGAAGTAAAATTTGTCTAGATCCAAGGAAAGAAAGAGAAAACTAATTTCCAGATTAAAAAAAATACTCCTGTAATAAGAGAAAAAACTGATGAGTTTTGTTGAGCAATACAAATTAGGTATTCCCAGTTACATTATGAAATGGAAGCAAGTAAAGTAATTTAACAAAATTTGCATTGAAATCAGGACAAGCCATAGGTGGAAACGTTCCTTAACAATATCAATGAAAATTATAGAAAAGAAAAAAAAACAAAAATCTAATGAGGAAACGATTAAAACGGTAAAATACCAGAAAGATAAAATAGAATTGGCAGAACTAAAACCCAAAGATATTCGCACACCCAATCGGACCAAAATTGGGGAAACAGGAACAGGATGCAAACAGATATTTGATTTAAAGGATGAAAATGTGAATATAATCAACAAAAGAGATGCAGTTATAGGAATTGTAGAAGTTTACTATATGATGCACTACAATGATGATATAAAAAAAAGAGCAATGAAACTCCTGAGTCAATACCAAAACTAACGGTGGAAAAAGTAAAGAAAGCATTAAAAGGCATGAAAAGAAGCCCATCAGCAAAAAAAGATGACCTAACAATTGATTTAATAAAAGATGAAGGAGATTTCATAATAGTAAAACTTGTTGGACGTTACACAAAACATTTGCAAGAAATCTCTATCTGCAGCATAGAAAAACATTATTATTATAATAATTCACAAAAAGAGAGACATAAAATACCTGAAAAATTACCGCCCAACAAGTTTACTCTCAATGATATATGAAATATTTAAGGACATTATAATAGGTTGAGTAAAAAGACAACTAGACTTTTAATGAAACAAGAAAACACTCAGGTTTAAGAAGTGAGTGTGCAACAACTGACCATATCCATGTATTTAACCAGCTAATGGAAAAATTAACAGATTATGATAATCCGCTATGTACTCCATCTATAGACTATGATAATGCTTTCGATTCTATCACAACCTCAGCCCTTCAAAGACAAGGGATAAATAAATCTTATATTAGAACACTTGAAGAGATTTACAGAGGGAGTACAGGAATCCCCAAAACAATATAAACATAGTGAGAACATTCTGATTGAGAAAGGGGATAGACAGAGTGACCCAATCTCTCCTAAATTATTAATAGCATGCCTGAAAGAAGTTTTCAAAAATTTAGATTGGGAAAATGTATGAATTAACATTAATGGGGAATAACTTAACAACTTAAGATTTGTACGTGATATTGTCTATTCAGTGAATCATGGGAGGAATTCCAACAGATGAGAGAGGATATGAATAAAAAAGCAGAAATATAGGATTGAAGATGAATAGGAGTAAAACTGTCATAATGTTCAATGAAAATGCAATGAGACAGTAAGTGTTTCCCCAGGACATGAGCTCGAGATTAAAAGAAAGGTAAGTATGGGATGGAGAACCTTTGGTATACAAAATGAGGTTATGAAATGCAAAATGCCACTTTCAATAAAAAGAAAATGATTTAGTCAGATGGTCCCACCAATATAAACGGATGCATCACAAACTTAGAATCATACTAAAGCCTTAAGATATAAAGAAGAAACAACTCAAAGATCTCTGGAAGGAAAAATAATGGGATTACAAAAAAAGAGTCATATGGATACGAACAAACTAAAGTAGATGATATTCTAATAACACATACACACATGCACACACAAACACACACACACACAAACACACGCACACACACACACACACACACGCACACACACACACACACACACACATATATATATATATATATATATATTTATATATATATATATATATAGAGAGAGAGAGAGAGAGAGAGAGAGAGAGAGAGAGAGAGAGAGAGAGATAGATATATTATATATGTATATATATATATATATATATATATATATATATATATATATATATATATATGTATAATATATCTATATATATCTATATATATATCTATAAATATATATATATATATATATATATATATATATATATATATATATATATATACATATAAATATATATATGTGTGTGTGTGTGTGTGCGTGTGTGCGTGTGTGTGTGCGTGTGTGAATGATAGTATATCACTAGCAAATGACTTTCAAACATGAAAAGTATTAGCTGAAGATCATTCTTAATAACAAACTAACTCCACATCGTGAATATATACTCATTTAAAAGTATATATGTATGTTTATCTTTCCTATATAATAAAGAACAAGTGTTTGGCTATACGTATATGTAAATATTATATATATATATATATATATATATATATATATATATATATATATATATATATATATATATATATATATATACATATATATATATATATATATATATATATATATATATATATATATATATATATATTCCTGTCAAGCTCAGAGGGAGAGAAGTAGTCACACCCTGGTTAAAGGTGGTTACCCCGTGACGTACACTCGGTAACCTCATTCTACCACAAATTACCGAACCAGCGGGTTGTAGTTAGGAAAGGGAGGAGGGAATGGGGTGGGTTGAATCCGTGTGTGACACTACGTGTGTGCATACCTATCTAAATATCTATACGTAAATTTTACGGGCCGAGAACACTGGTATATATATATATATATATATATATATATATATATATATATATATATATATATATATATATATATATATATATATATATAATATCATAACTTGATATCCTTGCGAATATTCATATTGGATATTCATTGGGATAGATTAATAGCCGAAAACTCTACCCCATAGATCTTCAAGGAACTTATGTCTTACTAATGACAAGACTCAGCGTTCCTTAGCGGAAAGTGTTTTCTCCGTTCATAGATATTTAGCATATCTTTTTGTTCATTTTTCCCTATTTTTATTCCACTGCCTTTTAAAGGATATAATTTATTTTTGTCTAACTAATATATATATTTTGTTCCCAGTTTGAGGTCAAAATAAAAAAAAAAATGAAAAATACAACTTTTGTTCTTGTGTGAATAAAAGCCTGTTATATTACGAGTATATCCCTTATAGAAGATCAGGTGATATATGTATCTAATGCCTTTTAACTACGCAATAACATATCAGGAATTAAATATGTATCATGAAATGCCAAATGCACGAGAGAGAGAGAGAGAGAGAGAGAGAGAGAGAGAGAGAGAGAGAGAGAGAGAGAGAGAGAGAGAGAGAGTAGCAATAATGAGTTTGGATTTTCACCTTTGCTAAATATTATGAAATGTTTCCCAGAAAATAAGAGGAACATTTCCTATATGGGCACTGCAATGGTAAAATTGTCGTACCAAAGATGTGACTTTTTGGTCACTAATCTTTAATAAATAAAAATAAAATAAAGTTAGTGAGGCGTTAGAATTTAAAAAAAACTAACAAAGTAGATCTTTAATAATGCTTTGAATGACAAGAAAATCCAAACAACGAAATAAAAAAAGACGATATACCCTCATCCAGACGGTTCCAAACACGAACTCTGTGGTCACACACAACATTCTTACCACTTTATCCAGACACCATCGACAGCCTTTTTTTTTTTTATTTATGTTTCTTTCCCGAGGGAAATAGGTGGGGTGGAGAGAGGGGTGCTTCTAAACATTAACATCTCACGACTTGATCTCCCAATCCAAAGATAAAAGCTGAGCCAGACACAGAAAATTATTTAGGTCTCTCTCTCTCTCTCTCTCTCTCTCTCTCTCTCTCTCTCTCTCTCTCTCTCTCTCTCTCTCTCTCTTTCTCTCTCTCTCTCTCTCTGTCTTTCAAAGATCATAGCATTTTCTTTTGCCTCTTTACATTTAGAATATTTTTTCAACGACCTGTTCCCGGCCCCACAGGTTCTCTTTGTAAATATTTTTTTTTTTTTTTTTCAACATTAGACCGTATGTTAACTTTAGGTTATTGTCATATCCATCCTTTAATGTCTGAATCATGGACGACCCTTCTCTACAGCAAAACATCTACAACATTTGTCGATCTCCCATATACACAGAAGGCTCCTCGCCAAACATGTGTATGGACAAAATACAATGATCGAAATAATTCATCGATTCTAAAAACTGTTTCACTTTCGGCGTTGTCAAAAAATGCTACAGAGAGAAATAAACACCAGGTGAACTTCTGACAGTTGTCATCAAACAAAGAGTAGAACAAAGGATGTTGTCTTGTTTTTCACTTAATTGTGCTGACACTCCTCCAAAATAATTTTATCTCGTTCATCCAACCAACATTTCCCTTTTTCATTTTCTTCATCTTCGCCAGTTTTTTATCCCCTTTCTTTTCCCTTTGCGTTATCTGTATAACAGGGGACCCCCACACCCCCACCCCACAACAGCCTCACTCAGTCCCCTCAATAATGATAATGATAATAATAAAAGGGGAACTAACTTTCCCTTCCCCCCTCGCATCAACATGGCGGTCTAGATGCTAAAGATTTTTCATCTCATTCTCTTTTCCCTCTCCCACGCAAGGATCCTTCCCCTTATATAATTTTCCCTGGCAGCATCCAAGCTCCCAATAAATTCAAGCGTTTTTCCGTCTACAGTCCACCGTCTCTTGCCTTCTCTTGTTTCTCGGTTCCTTCCCTCCTTTCCCGTTGTCCTGTTTCCTTCACTTGCTGCTCTGATCAGTGTGGGCTCCCAACCCCTCAAATGTTTCAACACTTAGACTGGACTTTTCATTCCACGTTTCAGGCACTTGTTTCTTCCCTTCATGAGAGGCTATATTTTTTTGCTTGTTTCCTATTTATTTCCTTATTCTTTTACTTCATCATGATCATCATCATCAACATCATCTCCTTCAACGACTCTTAACGCAAAGGGGCTCGGTTAGATTTCATCAGTTTACTCTATCTTGAGCTTTTGAATCAATACTTATCTATTCATCGTCTCCTACTTCACGCTTCATAGTCCTCAGCCATGTAGGCCTGGGTCTTCAAACTCTTCTAGTGACTTGTGAAACCCAGTTGAAAGTTTGGTGAACTAATCTCTCTTGCGAAGCGTGAAGAGCATGCCCAAAACATCTCCATCTACCCCTCACTATGATCTCATATATATACTGTACTTTTATCTCATCTACATATGGTACTCGAGTAATCCCGCTTATAGTTTCATTTCTAATCCTGTCCTGACATTTAACTCTCAATATTTTTTCTGAGGGCTTTGTTCTCAAATCTAAAAAATCTGTTAAATATTGTTTCATTGTTATACCACGATTCACGTTGCACTAAATTGATATATACGTTTTAATTATTCTTTATATGCTGTGTCATCTAGTCACTCTTCCTTTGCCTTTTTCATGTGAATTCTTTCTTATTTTTACATTGTCTGTTAAGAGATATTTCTTTTATAACCTTTCTCCTGTTCATACGTAGACTCTTGGAGAAATCCTCCCCAGATATTTAGAAGCAAAAGAAATAATATATGAATTTCTCTCCCTCTGTTTATAAAGAGTTATTTGTTAACATACATGTTTGTCCCCTCAGCAACGAAATTGACACAACACTTTCCATTAGATTTAGATCGCAAAGTTAATCGAATATCACATTTTGTGCTACGATAATGCAGAATCGTGTATATTTGAAGTATTATAAGACTTTGTCCATATAGATCAAATCCGTAGAAAATAGAATTAATAATGTACAAAGTAAAATCGTATTGCCAAGAAAGCTTTTTAAATTCAAGGATTGCTTCCTTCATAGTGATCTAGTACATAGAGAATTAGATCTCTGATTAGATTAATTCATATAACGAAAAATTTTCTCTTTCCCTCTACAAGCAGAACTATTAAAGAACAATCATAAGTGTTAACGGTTAACGCAGTAGCTTCTATAATTTTATGCTGCAAATTTCAAAATTGTAAGAGGTACAGAAATTAGCTGGTTCACTGATGATTATAATAAATTGAATTTCAGATAGTTATCTACAATCATCTTTATACTGGTACAAGTTTCTATTGTATGAATTTATTTATCGATGTATTAAAATGATATACTTACATATATACTTACATACATATACATTCACATACACACCCACACACACACACACACACACACATATATATATATATATATATATATATATATATATATATATATATATATATATATATATATATATATATATACACACACACACACACACATATATATATATATATATATATATATATATATATATATATATATATATATATATATATATATATCACTGACACTCTTGATTTTAATCACTGTAAATATCAACCACAATGGCATTTAGTACCGAATTCTACTTTAGGAATATATATCCATCGGAATTCATTTACGGTAATAGTTTCTGGCTGGGCAGAGATTCGAATTCGTGCCACTCAGTCGAAACCATGCCTGCAAGGAATCTACTAACTAAGCTATCAACAGAGATAATAAGTTTATTACAAGTCACCATACACATTCTTGTCGGTTCAGGAATCTGTTCTTAGACTTGAAATAAAACCGTCTCCACCATGATAGCAGAATTGTGAGTTTGCAACACGTGGTTATTTAAGATGAATATGTATCAATAACACTCGTGACTTTTATCAATGCAAATATCAACCACAATGGCATTTAATACCGAATTCTACCTTGGGAATATACTGTATATCCACTGGATTTCATTTAAGGTAATAGCTTGTGGCTCGGCTAAAGTATTTTCTGCAATAAATAAGTAAATCTCTAGAATTATTATACACCATTAACCTCTTTTACCTATCTCAACGATGACAACATATTTAGTTATTGGTTAATATTCAGAAGGAAAATGTCAGCTAAATATCCCAATGAAAACGAAGAAAACATCCTCAATTAAAAACACTGGAGCCCATTCCATATTTTAGTGAATAACAAAAAATGTGACCAACGTCAGAGAATTAGATGTTCGTCATAGGTACAAAAGTCAAAAGGAGGCGGAACAGTTGTCATGGCTCGTAAGGTGACCTAACTGTAATCAATGCATTATTGCTCGTAATGATTGCCGGCTTCTGTGCCATTAATCCCGGTGTGGCTTCTCTGCGGCAGAAGCTCATTACAGAAGTCGATGATATCGTCTCTTCTGGTGTATTTCAATCATTATAACTAAACGTTCTTTCAATCATTCAACAGCCCTCTATTTTTCTCATGTTCCTCGCTGGTGTATATATATCATTGGACATAATTAAGCCACTGCAGGACAAAGGCCTCTGACATGCCATTTGGTTCGCATCTGTATATGACCTTTTTATGCCCAGAAATTTTCTTAGTTCGTCAATCCATTGTCTTTGTTTCCTTCCCATGTTTCTTTTGTAATATCTTGGGATTTATTTTGTTTGTTTTTAATGACTATCTATAATTATTTGTCTTTATATGGGCTGCCCATGTCCATTTCTTTTTCCTACATGCTGTTAGTTCTCTGGTATCCATATTGCTCTGTTCTGTCTCTTAGTTTTATGTCCATCATTATTCTTTCCATAGCTCTTTGAGTTGTAACTAGCTTATATTCTAAGGCTTTAGTGAGACTCCAAATTTCTGATGTATAAGGTAATACTCGTAGGGCCACTTCATTAAATACTTTTCTTTTTAGAGAAAGTGGCATTTTATTTTTCATATTCTCATTTTGTTTACCAAATGCTCTCTATCTCATGCTTATCATTCTTTTTATTTCGGTCTCGTGTGCTGGAGAAACACTTACTGTCTGTCATAAGTATTTATATCCCTTAACAATCTTTATAGGTTCGTCCATAACCCTTATTTGTTGTCTGCATTTTCAATAAACCTTTTCTTACATTTACTCATATTAATTTTCAGTCCTACATTTCTGCTATTTCTCTATTCAAATCTTCTATCAGTTTTGGTAATTCCTACCATGATTCACTAAACACAACTATGTCATCTGCTGCCTATCTTAAGTAGTTAAGGTATCCCCCATTATTCTTAATTCCTACATTTTCCAAATCTAAAATTTTAAGAATTTTTAGGCACGTTGTGAATAATTTGGGAAAAATGGAGTCTCATTGTCTAACCCCTTTCAAAATTGGAATGTTTCCACTATCTCTATGTAGCTTAAGGATTTCTGTATTTCCGCATATATATTTTCAAATGTTCTCAACCTAAGTTTCATATTTTCCTTTTCTTTGCGTAAAAGTTACAGGAAAACCTAATGCTCAGATGCCATAAACCTCAAGGAAAAATGAGAATATTAAGTAAATCTTAACCCATTTTCTTTATAAGACTACTTCTAGAGGACTGGTATAGTGATAAGAGATATATACACCATATGTGGTACAATAATAGAATGGGCATATATTCAAATATTTTTAGAACAAAACATCAGGAAAATATGCAAAGCCCATATCCAATTAACCGAGTTGGGAGTGACTTTAATGGACAGATCAGGTGTTCAGTTGTATCTAGACCTTCAAAGAGTTACATAGAATATATCTATGCCAATGAGAGCAACATAAAACACAACCACACATACACAAGCGTACATTCCCCCCCCCCCCAACACACACACACACAAACATACACACACACACACACACACACACACATATATATATATATATATATATATATATATATATATATATATATATATAAATTATATATATATATATATATAAATTATATATATACAGTATATATATATATATATATATATATATATATATATATATATACATATATATATGTATATATATATATATATATATATATATATATATATGCACGCTAGCGTATGCCAATACATGCATAAGAAACCTTCATACAATGCATATAGAATTATTCATACATGAACATGATCAAAAAGATTAATAACTCACAGACCTAAACAATATTAAGCACAATCACTAAGATAGACACCAGGTGTCACTGAGGTCACGCTTACTTAACACAAATAAAATTTATAAAGGTTGTAGATTTTTGTCGTATAGAATTGTATCGACTTTGTATATTTTATGTCACATATCATATTATCCTCAAAACTATCTTATATAAAGCTGGAATCCATGCACATTACCAATTGATAGTTTGATTTTGATATCTTTACATGACTAGATATAGCATTGTTATCTTGAGCATATCTTACACTGTTTTTAGACTGCTCAATTGCCTTTTCAATAGTTTTACTAGTTTGACCGATATACATTATTTTTACATGAATTACAAGGGAAATCATGAAGGCATCCATTGATAATGTCAGGAAAATTCTTCAAGAGAGCTGTTTTCATTGTGCTATTATTATTATTATTATTATTATTATTATTATTATTATTATTATTATTATTATCATTATTATTATTATTACTAGCCAAGCTACAACCCTAGTTGGAAAAGCAGGATGCTGTAAGCCCAAGGGCTCCAATGGGAAAAAATAGTTCAATGAGGAAAGGAAATAAGGAAATAAATAAATGATGAGAACAAATTAACAATAAATCTTTCTACAAACAGCAACGTCAAAACAGATATGTCGTATATAAACTATTAACAACGTCAGAAACAGATATGTCATATATAAACTATAAAAAGACTCATGTCAGCCTGGTTAACATGAAAATATTTGCTCCAACTTTGAACTTTTGAAGTTCTACTGATTCAACTACCCGATTAGAAAGATCATTCCACAACTTGGTAACAGCTGGAAGAAGGCCTGGTTATTAGAATTGAATGCCTGCCTAGTATTGCGAACAGGATAGAATTGTCCAGGTAGATCTGAATGTAAATGATGGTCAGAGTTATGAAAAATCTTTTGCAATATGCATAATGAACTAATTGAACGACGGTGCCACAGATTAATATCTAGATCAGGAATAAGAAATTTAGTAGACCGTAAGTTTCGTTCCAAGAAATTAAGATGAGAATCAGCAGCTGAACACCAGACAGGAGAACAATACTCAAAACAAGGTAGAATGAAAGAATTAAAACACTTCTTCAGAATAGATTGATCACCGAAAATCTTGTAAGACTTTCTCAATAAGCTAATTTTTTGTGCAATGGAAGAAGACACAGACCTAATGTGTTTCTCAAAAGTAGATTTGCTGTCGAGAATCACACCTAAAATTTTAAAAGTGTCATACAAATTTAAAGAAACATTGTCAATACTGAGATCCGTATGCTGAGGAACCACCGTCCTTTACCTACTTACAATCATAGTTTGAGTTTTATTAGGATTCAACTTCATACCCCATAATTTGCACCATGCACTAATTTTAGCTAAATCACTATTAAGGGATTCAACAACCCCAGATCTACATTCAGTGGATGGAATTGATGCAAAGAGAGTAGCATCATCTGCATATGCAACAAGCTTGTTTTCTAGGCCAAACCACAAGTCATGTGTATATAGTATGAAAAGCAATGGGCCAAGAACACTACCCGGTGGAACACCGGATATCACATTCCTATACTCACTATGGTGCCCATCAACAACAACTCTTTGAGATCTATTACTTAAAAAATCAATACTAATGCTAAGAAACGACCAACCCACTCCAAACTGTTTGAGTTCGAAAAAAGGGGCCTCATGATCAACACGGTCAAAGGCAGCACTAAAATTAAGGCCAATCATACGAACTTCCTGACCACAATCAAGGGATTTCTGTACAGCAGTAGAGATTGTAAGAAGGGCATCACATGCTCCAAGGCCTTTAAGAAAGCCAAATTGCAAACTAGGGAATAGATGATTACCTTCAGCAAACCTATTAAGACGTTCAAAAACTTTAGATAATATGAGAGTTATGGAAATTGGGCGGTAATCAGTGGGAATTGAACTACCACAAACACATTTACAGAGAGGAGTAACATATATTACTCTTGAATGTTATGTTAGCATTGATTGTTTTTAATAATTGGTGAATATCTTAGATTTTACCAAGTAAGATTTTGTAGCATAAGTTTTGCTACCCAAGGAATTGTTTTTGCTGCTCAGGATATTTTATTTTCTTGCCTATATTCTAAATCTAATTCACTTTATTATCATTAAATTCCGGGATATGAACTTATAATGCTCTTCGGACCATACAAGTTAATACTGGTTTCTTAACTTTATCACTTTGATTCAAATAGAAATGCACTTATGCAGAGATATTGATTG
>NC_090737.1:143686513-143699013 GCF_036898095.1 Palaemon carinicauda
ATGAAAATCCTTTCAATGCTAATAAAAATTGTTTAACTCATAATTATAATGTCAAGATTCTCCACCAACTTTCATTTAAAGATTATGGTCAGTAATACATAAAAGAGAATTTGTCCAAACTCCTTTGATATTTCTACTGCTTTTGTAAATCATCGGCAGAATCAAATATTAATCTTGTAAGCCATAATGATAATTAGCTTCGATCTTCCTCAACCAAGTGAATTTGTTTTCTTTGCAATTATGAATTGTAAAAAGCAATTGCCATATTTTACGTTATTTGTTATCCAAAAATACAATCTGGAATATCCACGATCATTTCAAGTCTATATAGCACAATTCTCGAGTTTTTGAAAAATTGCAGTGATTTATAACAAGCGTAAATGAGTATATGTAACACTACACTCATCATAGACTATTTATACTAGTTTTTCTCATCTAATTTTGGTATCATGTATCTGAAGACTTCATGTATATTTAAGAATTGCAGTAAGAATACTTTTTTTTTTATTTTCTTCACGCTTTGTCTTGGAACAGTGAATGTCTCACCACATGTCCACTGCAATGAAAAGCTCATCTATATATTTCAATTTCTTGTTCAGTTGATGGCTTTTGTTACAGTTCTTATAAATACAAACACACACACACACACACACACACACACACATATATATATATATATATATATATATATATATATATATATATATATATATATTTATATATATATATATATATATATATATATATATATATATATATATATATATATATATATATATATATTTATATATATATATGTATGTATATATATATATATATATATATATATATATATATATATATATATATATATATATATACATATATATATGTATATAAAGTCATTGGTAAATATTAGAATTAAATGCAGTAACTTACAAAAAAGATAGTCTAATGTAAAAGAGAGTGATCCCAACGAATGCTTAAACTTCAAGACTTGAACAGCTTCGTAAAGACTTTAAGCCTCACAATTCGTATTCGCGAGAAGTGCCGACGCTTTCCTCTTGCTTAGGAGGTAAAATCCATTGGGATTCCTTTTAAGATTTGAATACTTTGAAAAAAAAAAAACAAATTTCACGAAGACAAAAGAAAAAAATGATACTGATAAGGTCAGCAGAAGTAACATTAACTATAAAATTACAATGTATAATTTTTTTTTCTTTATATAGAAGTTCTTTCAAATTAAACATAAAATAAACGAAAGGAATAAGAAGAAAAGAAAAAGTAAGATCAATTCATAAAACCAGTAATTTTTTTTTATTCGACACACGTACTAAGCAATGAGTTCAAAGGAGGAAAAGAAGAAAACTTAATAAGAGGAAAACGTGTAACTGTCATAAAGAAATGAAACACAACTGCCTCACGATCCTTTATCTAAAAACAGTTACGATATGACTCAGTGCAAAAGAGAATTTAGAGATTCAAAAGGCAAAAAGAAGAGAAAGAGCGGATAACAAATGAGGAAAAGGCAGTAAAAATAGAAACAATATGATCTCACATGTGAGTACGGTTATAATGATGCGGCCTCAGCACGAAGGAAAATCTAGAGGCAAAAAAGAAGGGTTATAACCAGCAGAAAATGAAGCAGTTTCAATTTTTTAAGAAAAACCACGTATACTTAAAAAAAAAGATAACCAAAAGCCATTTCGGAAGGGTATTCTAGCGAGTGGAATTAAGTCTGATTGCTCTCGACTTCTTCCATGTCCAATCTGCAATAGCAACGACGAATCGTGAAAAAAAAAGTAAAAAAAAAATAAAATACACAAATATTTGAAGGCATATAAACTAAGACCTGGTTCATTCGGACGCAGTGGTCAGAAAATTTGATGAGTGAAACCAATGCTAAATTGGTAATCAGATATTTTTTTGGCAATGCAGAACCTGAGTGATAACATAAAAGAATATTTATACATGGATAGCATACTTGATATACCCTCGCTAGCGGTCGTCATTAAAATTTTTTTTTTTTTTTTTTTTTTTTTTTTTTTTTTTTTTTTTTCATTAATAAGAACATGAAAAAATCAAAATTAAAGTATCGGTATTTTATATTGGTATATGATATATAACTTTGAGTAACAGCAATAACAGTTCATCATATGAAGAAAATTGCGCTGGTGAATATCACCAATGATGTATTGTAACTGGCATGATAATAATACAAAAACAATTTCTTTACAAACGACAAATCAAAATATATTCATACCCAGAAATCAGAATGTAATAGTTTTAGTAATGTATTCACTGATATAATCTAGTTCTCTTAGCTCATTTTTCCTGATGTTTCATTGGTTGCCTTTCTAAGGTTCTCTGTCTCTCGCGATGATACTGTGTAGATGTATGTTTGAAAAAAAAAAAAATGATGGTAGCATACTTCCTTTGCAACAAAATCTTCATCTATAATTTTCAGCAGGAGCTTTTGATCTTTATAAAGATTTACCGCGTGTTTGGTACTAATTTCAGTATCTTCAATTTCACACTTCCTAATTGCTTCTTGCTTCCTTTTTGTCTTCTTAGTCCTTAAAGATGGAAGGTTTCTCAGAAATGCTTTTGTTTTTTTTGGAATATCTTACTGTAAGGTGTACCCAAGTGTACTTTTTTTTCTTAACTACTGTGAAATTTTTGTGTTACCAATGTTTATTATTATCCTACTCTTTTGGGAGAGATTTGCAGATGAAACTTCAAAACTTTATAATCTTTTAGAAGACCAATATATATCTTTTTTTCATGGGAAATCAGTTAATTCTAAGATGGGTCCTTGAATACCTTCCGTAAAGTTGATAACAAATTTGTCCTCAGAACTCATCATTAACTCTTGCTAAAATCATACAACTTGAAGCAGAAATGAAATATATATATATATATATATATATATATATATATATATATATATATATATATCTATATATATATATATATATATATATATATATATATATATATACATATTCTCATGAAGCTAGTCCAGGAAAGAGTAAATACAGTTTATTATGGATTTTATTTATATTCCATATCATATTCATAGATGCGTTGAAGGGATGAATAGCTAGTTTTTAAAATGAGCTCCTCTTATATAGACATAGGTGTTTTATGTAAATTACATGAGACTTTCGTCGTTAATTTCATTGTATTCTTTATTCAAGTTAGTACATGTAAATTTACTTTATTTTTAAGAATTAACTTTTTATTTCACATATTTTTGTTGCGAAGTGTTATGTAAAGTATTTGAGAGTGTTGTGGGATTCATGCCAGATATGAACAAGGGCTTATGTAATGTTCTTTTATATTTCTATGAGGGATTGCGTCATTTTTTAGAGAAAATACCCAATTTGTCGAGGAACTATGTGCTTTGGAAAATTCTGTATCACGTGCTTTGGAAATTTCGCGAAGGACCTAGTTATGGGATGTTATCTTATTTTTTATTTCGAGGACAAAGGGTGGGCGGAGATAGCTGACTGAGAGAGCCGTCTGGCGTGGCGTATGTAGTGTTTGGGGGAGCAATACTTGGTAACTCTGACACTTTTTGGTAGGCCCCCACCGCTTCCCAGTTCATTTGGAAGTTTCTGGAAGCAGGTAAGTTTCATATAAAATGGCGACACCAGGTCTACATAGACAGATAGAGAATTACAGCCTTAAGTCAGCCCTCCTTCATCTCTCCCTCTCTCACATACAGTTCCGAGTATTGTTTTAAAAGTGTTCAATACCTATAGTGTGTCCTCTCTAAAGTGATTTTGTGCCTGCACATACCGTGTGTAGTGAGTACTTATAAAAATTCTTACCATATAGGTTGAGAATCAGGAGCGGGAATAGTATTCAGAGCCAAGGTTCACCAGAGTAAAAGACTGTATTGATAATACTAAGAAGTATATTGTCATAAAGATTGAACAACAAGAAGAAAAATAAGAAGTGGAAACTGCGGCAAAGTGTGAGGCTAAGAAGTGGGTGCAACTAGAGTCAAAAGGCATGCTGTAAGGGTCCTTTGGTAATGCCTACTAATTGCACTACCGTCCTAAGGTTTTAATCATATATCGAAAGGAAATTCTGCTATAATCACTTTTTATTCTTGCCATATATCACACCAAGGAGGTGAACCTTTATTTATTACTATTATTTGTTCTTCTCCTTTTTTTGGCAGCTGTTGATTTGTCTTTCAATTCATACTAATAAATGTATACACCAAACACCTTTGCTGTAAATTAACGTCTTTCCCTCTATTTTTGTATTCACGAAGTTGTCTAATAGAATAGGAATTAAAGTAATTAAAAGCAGACTATTGTCACACGGCCAGCCGGCATGAAAAACATAAAAGGCCAGCCGGATAGAACCATAATATGAAAAAGAATAAAGTGTGCCTGTGGTGAGGGAGGAATGAGGGGGGACAGGGAAGAGATGAGAGAAAGAGAGAGAACGAGAGAGAGGACAGGAGGGGAGGGGATGGGATGGAGAGGAAGGCAAAAGGAAACGATTGGAATACTGATCAGTCTTTGTCTCTGCCCCTCAGCCTCTCAACGAGATCAGCCAACATTTTTTCCCCCTTTCTTGGAGTGTCTTCTTTTTCTTACTGTTTCTTATCTTCTGTGCGCTGTAGAGAAGTTTCAGCCCTTTTAAGATATATTCCGGTATGAACGTCTTTGGCTCGAAACAAGTTTCCAACGTCATTCTAGGGTACATCTTTGATATCATTCTAATTTAGCAATTAAACTCAAACTGACTTGGTTTACACAATACTAGGCCGTTGCAGTGTCACAACATGATGGTAGCTTTCCTCTCTCTTTCTATCTCTCTCTCTCTCTCTCTCTCTCTCTCTCTCTCCAATCTTCTCCTCGGGTAGCTCACTCTGCCGCCGCAATAACTCAGAGGTGGTCGAGGAGGGGGTTAGGGTATGCTTCATGGAGGTAAGAGGGAGGTATGAGATGCGGAATGAGGGGAAAATGGAAGGGATATAAATGGGAATGGAGAAAATAGGGAAAAGGAACGGGACATAAGAGACGGAATAACAGAAAAACATAGATGAGGGGAAATTGGTGGAAATGTTTATAAATATATATATATATATATATATATATATATATATATATATATATATATATATATATATATATATATATATATGGCAGGTCATAAAGATACTTATTTATTTTCTTGCTTTATTTGTTTTAAGCACGGTTGTATAATTTTATACAAGAAAGGCTCTCAGACGAGTTCTCATTTTACGAGAAGTAGATGGCCAATATTGTCCATCCATGCCTGAGGATGGCTGTCAGAAATGCTAAGCCTACTAAATTAGGGGGAAAATCTCCTTCAACGGAAGATTCTGTGTTCCAATAATGTGATATACCCACGATGATACGGTGTTTATAATCCTTTGTTCGGAGAGCCTTGAACATTAGCCCCACCCCTGCCAACCATGCTACTTGCTTCTGGAGGAAGTCACAGGTGGAAACATGCCTTCACTCTTCTAATTTGATGTATAGAGGATATTCCAAACCAGGGCAGATGACGGTCGCCACAATGAAAACACAGATAACCCATATATGACTAATCATATAGGCTATATGAAATAAAAGAAGGAAAACTACAGATGTACAAAACAAAAAAGAATTTAAATGTTTCACACAACAATTAAAAAATTTATATGAAAAACAATGTAATCAACAAAATTGTTCACTCATTTCTTATTTTCGTAGCCGTGACTTACAGCCGCGCAAACTAAAAATATTATAGCTGTATCATTTATGGTATTACATCAACATTCCTCCCTGGGATGCGAGCCACAGAGGGCTCGAGTTGGTGGGGTAAAGGCAGGGATGGGCTCTTAATCCTCTTTTTTGTTTACCTGTCTCGTCTGGAGACAAAATTTCCTCAGTTTTAACCAATCCGAGTTATAACCACGGCAGGTAATATAGCCCCTATACTTGTAGCTACCACTAACAAAGCCTCCCATATATACAGTACAAGATTAGCTTGAGGAAAATGATGGCCCTGAAGATTATCGGTAGCAGTGAAATGATTAAATACTTAATTATCTCACTATTAACATGAGGCATTTTGGTTAGGATCTAGAAATAATGGAATGATCTTTCCTGAGCTTATTGTTATCTTTATTTCTAATTTCAAATTAGCCATTTCAGTTTCCAACATAGGTGAAGAGAAATAAAACAAAATTAATTTACTGGATGAGCATTAGTTCTTTAATTGTTGTAGCCCAATCCATCTTCGATAGATTTAGATACTAGATCTCTTTGTTGAATGACTCTTACAATTTGTCCTTTATAAGCTAAAACCATTTTAACTTTTTCGTCTCTACAGTACATTTTGAAACTAGCTCATAAATCACAGACTCCACTTGGTTGTAGGCTACATCTTGCAACTCATCCTACATTGTCCCATCAAAGATAGTGGATGCAAGCGCCATGATTACAGAACACAGTTCTCACTAAGCCCAACTCAGGAAAAACACTGCTATTTTTGGCTTTCTACTTTTCTCAATAAATTTTCCAACATGCCTAAGCTGACTTGCATATTCAATATAATGCCATTTCTATTAAGTTCTTGGCTAGGAAACCATTTAGTCTTCCTGCCTGCACATCCACTAACACTATATCCAAGGACAAGGTAAAGTATACACACAATCCACTAAAAGTGCCTTTTTTTCTGGGGCTTAAATGACAAAATCAGCTCTACTTGCCCTTTAGGAGCGACTCCAGACCCTGTAACCAAGATCCAAAAGAGGAATACTTCTTTAAACATGTCACCTGCCTGACTGTTAACAAATTTTACCTCCCTTTAACTGTACATCAGATTTACAAAAGTATTTATGGCAGGAGTGTTCTTGAAAATTTCCATTTACTGATACAACTCATGAACACATTATTCATCTAATAAAAAGAAATATTACCTAAAATCATCAAAGTTATTTGAAACTCTAGCAAAACCAGAAATGAGGCATAAACAGACAAATTCTCCTACTCACCAACACTTTGAAAACCACACATGCTGGGAGATGGAGGTACATATTTATAAACAAAATTTGAAGACCACATCCTCAGGTATCATGTGTTTATGTACCTAGTGGTGTTCATACACTGCACCTTTCACAATATTTTATATGAATACAATAACAGGCTTCATCTCCTTTACCCGATGTGGACCCAAATACGCTAATAGGTTTGGTTGGAATCCAGGCAACCTACTCTTTAACAACGCCTTTTGCTAGCCCTTACTAACAACCGTTCAGTGGTACTCATGACTCTCCATATAAAATTTATAAGATACTCACGGCATTGTTGGGCAATTGTTAACGATACACCATGAAGGTATATGGTAATACGTGGTCCTGCCCATACACTAGAAAGAAAGGCCTATCCGTTACTGATGCCTTATATGCAATGTTTAAGGCCAACTTAGTGTTAGGAAGCATTTGGTACCAATGACTGGAATCATCTATCACTAAGTAGCAGAGAATTTGCATCACTTCCTTATCATGGAATTCTACCAAGCCATTGGCTAAAGTCCTATAGACATCCATTGAAAATGTTTTATTTCTATCACTTCTGTGACTTCTTGCATCAAAGTACAGTATTAATAAATTCTTAGACATTGTAACTTATTTGCAATTTCGTACAGCCAAAACTACCAAGCAAAGTAGATTTGTTTGATGAGACATAGGTTAAGTATGGGGGTAGGGTACGTAAGGGGGTACATGGTAAATGCATCCACCAATACACATACATACTTCTTGATGTGCTATGCCAATAGCAATAGGACCTATCACATCTATATGTACTCTATAAAATCTAACAGGCAACATAAGCCACTTTTTGGCTTCTGGTGCTCCTTAAAAGATGACACAACTTTATAAAAATATCTTATCTATTTGTATTTCTAACCAAAAAAAGGAATCGGAAGCCCTTTTGACAATTCTTTTAATCCCCAAGTACCTTGCATATGGACTTACATGCACAATATTGATGGCTAAATTGGCTAAGGAGAAAGGAAGGACCACCTGTGCACAATATTCAGCTCCCTTCTTTTCATACTCAAAGTATAAGATGTCATTTTCTACGAAAAATATCCCCGTGGCACATCATGAAATAAGAGTAGTTGTATTACTCTTCTCTAACCCTACTTATCATTTGTTCCATTTGTTCCAGTTTCTTATGTCTGCTTCAGGCCTCACAAGTTAATCACACCTGCATCATCAAAGCATTTATTCTTGACACCCCTGCCCGTGTCTTCTGTCAACCACATGCATTTGTCTTGTTCATACCTCTCTCTCTCTCTCTCTCTCTCTCTCTCTCTCTCTCTCTCTCTCTCTCTCTCTCTCTCTCTCTCTCTCTCTCACTAATGTATCTACTGTCTCTCTTTCTCCCTCTCATGCACTCCTCGCCTCCCATGCTTCATGCATATCTCTCTCATTTTTTACGTTTTCTCTCTATGCCATAGGTATTTCTATGTTTTATAATCGAGTCTATGACTAACTGATCTAACATTTTTTTTTCTCATTTGTTATTCCTCTCTCTTTTGTGTTCTAGTAGTCACTCCTATTACTGTGCCTCTGGAGAGGGCATCAGCTACTTTTTTAGCTTTGCCTTCTACGCAGTCAAAACCACTTATATAAAGATTTCAACAGCCTTCTAATCTCCCTGGCTTGTCTATTAGTTAGGGGACCCCTGCCAAACAAATTCTATACGAGCCAATTGTCAGTTTGCAACTGAATCGGATGACCTAACAAAAAGAACTGATACATCTTCAGGACTCATAGAATTGATAATGCCTTCAGATTGAAGGTACTTTGATGAGTTCTGCTTCTTCAACTGTCATTTCTCCAAAATCTCCGATAAACTTAAGGTAATACTCAGAAAGCCCTAAAAACTATTCACATACTTGGCAGTACTCAACTTGGGGTATCCTCAGATTGCTTATGGTCTACTAGAATAGGGTTGGAAAACCTCTGGGGTCATCAAGTAGCCCCAAAAATCAACTTGGTTACCGAAAAGCTGATATGATGTTTTGTCATTATGATAAAAAAGAACACTGTGATCAATAAAAGGATATAGTACTGACATCATTACTCTTGAAAAGTGACTGGGAGTATTTTTCAAACCAAAGGTAAGGAAAATTAATTGAAACAAATAATTCTTTGTTACAAAGGTTGTTTTACTTATACTGCCTTTGTGAATTGAAATTTGATGATAGCCAGATTTCAAATAATTAGTAGTACAATATTGGCTGCATGTACCTTTAAAAGAAACTCCTTGATCGAAAGAAAAGGATATCCATTATCTTTATTGATAACATTCACTCTCCTATAATCGATGCACAATTTTATCAACCCATCTTTTTTCATTACTGTATCTATTTTGGAAGCCAAGTGAAATTTTCTTCGCTAGTCTCTTGTGCCCTTGATTTACTAATTACCCTTTCTACTTCTCCTTGAAAATGTGCCAGGAACTTAAAAGGCCTTGACTTAGTTTCGTCAAAAAAGGGAAATGCGTCAATCTTCCCCGGTGGCTCCTCCCCAACTGCTATTAAATCGGTATAACTCCTAACAGTGTCATTAATTACATTTGATATTGAAATGGGCACTGTGACCAAGCTTACAACATCGAGCTCTAAGTGTGTTCGCACATGTAAGCTGGCACACCTCCAATTGGCAAACTAGTTTGTCTCCCAAAACAATAATTGTCACTAAATTCAATAATCATTATATATACAGTGTGTGTAACGTTTTTTCATGTGGGTTTTACATACAAAATTATTCCCTCCGGATGGGGTCGCTGGTGAGAGACTGTTCAGTACCCTTGGCGGTAAAACATCCCGTTTTTCTGGTACCAGAGTTAACTCCCTCACTTTTCCCTTGCCTTCTCCCCATATAGGCATGAACACATTCCTCACTCATCCCTCTATTAGAAGTTCATACCTTCTTGCTATCCCTTTTAGGTACATACCTTCACCTTCCTTGTTATTATTATTATTATTATTATTATTATTATTATTATTGGTTAAGCTGCAACCCTAGTTGGAAAATCAGGTTGCTACACGCACGTAGGTTTCAGCAAAGTAAATAACCAGTGAGGAAAGGAAATAAGGAAATGGATCAACTATAAATGAAAAGTAATGAATATTTTCTTCTTAATATCTAAAGATCAGTAACAATATTGAAACATGTCTCTCATATTCAAACTATGAAGAGAGATTTATGCAAACCTGTCCAACATAAAAGCATTCACTGCAAGTTTGAACTTCTAGACTTCCACTGATTCTACTGCCTGATTAGAAAGACCATTATACAACCTGGTAACAGCTGGAATAACACTTATGGAATAATGTGCAGTGTTGATCCTTATGATGGAGAAGGTAAGACTGTTAGAATTAGCTGCATAACTAGCACTATGTAATAGATGGTACAGTTGGAGAAGATCTGAATGCAAAGGATGGTAGGAATTATGAGCAACGGTGTCAGACATTAAAATCCAGATTAGGAAATATAAATTTAACAGGACGCAAGTCATTGTTCAACAAATCAAGATGCAAGTTATCAGCTGAAGACCAGACAGGAGAACAATAATCGAAACATGGTAAAATTGAAGAATCTTGTAAGACTATCAATAAGCTTATTTTTTTTTTCTTTTTTGCCATTGAAGAAGCAACACAGAATGTGTTCCTCAAAATTAATTTTTAATCATGAATCACAAATAAAATTTCAAAGAAGTTTTATAAAAATTATTTAAAGAAAAGTTATCAGCGCCGAGATCTGAATTTTCAAAACCACTGACTTGACCTACTTACAATCATACTTTGAATTTTTTTATGGTTCAGTTTCAAGCGCCATAATTTGCACCATGCACTGATTTTAGGTAGGTGTATATTAAACCAAAGAGAGTAGCATTATCTGTATATGCTACGAGATTGTTTTCTAGGCCAAACCACATATCATGTGTATATAGTATGAAAAGTAATGGACCCAGAACACTAACCTGAGGAACACCAGATATTGCATTCCTATACTCACCATAATGCTCATACACAGATATCATTTACAGTAAAAAATCAATAATAATGCTTAGAAAAGACCCACCTACTCCCAACCCAGTGATCAGGAGCCGCAGGCGGCTCTTTCAAGAAACTTTTCCAGCTCTGAACACTGAGCTAACCTTTATATTAATCTAAAACAAAAAAAACTATATAACACTCATGAGATATTTTGAAATTTTATTGAATTTCAAAAGCATATCATAAGCATCAATCTTTTTGATTTTTAATAGTTTCAAAAATTTAAAAAAATAATATTTTCACATTTAAATAATCTTAACCTGAAATCACAAGGAAGTGAAATACTGTTTTATGCCTTTTAGATGTGCTGTCATTTAAAAAAAAAAAAAAAAGCTTGCAGTGTTTGACCGAGATATTGAGAAAAGTGTTGTTCACTTTTCATCACTAAGGAAATACAAAGAATCTGCAGATTATGAGTTTGATATTGATGCCGTAAAGAAACAGCTTTCTTGAAAATAGAAATGTGTTTTAATGGACATGCACAAGAATTCAGAAAGGAGAAAGCAACCCTCTTCTTTCAGATCAAAGCAATTTTGGCAAATATCTCTGTACTAAGTTCATCACTCTTTACAAATGTGAACCAAACTGAGCTGGCGCTTAAAATAGCTGGTTTGCAGGAATAAGTTGAGCACATAAAAATTTAAAGTTTTCTTCTCTGATCTAGAGTCTTTAGAAACATAATAAGCCACATTAACTAGCCAACAAAAATGGGGAAAATTTCTAAATCTGAAAAACAAAACTAAGATAAGATTGTTATTGAGGTGTGGATTTGGATTGCAAGAACAAGTAAATTGCAAGCTGAAAACTACCTCTTACTCTCCAAGGAAATACAGGACCACATCTCCCATTACTTAAATCCATGTACATAACTTTAAGAGGAAATTATATTCTAACTTTCAATATTCTTTTCTAATAAAAAATTTCCTCTTCAAGTTTATAGAAACTGATATAATTTCCATGAATGCAACGTTGCTTTCACTTTGTAATACTGTGACTGCCATAAAAAATCACTGATAGTATTAATAATGGGATTATTTTTGCATCCTCATATAATATTACAAAACATAACAAATCCTTTTGCTATGTGAATATGATTATATAATTTTCTAATTTTAATAATGTACTTCACTCCTCTACCCACCTTTAATTATAAAGGTACAGCATGAACTTATAACTTCCAAGACTACAATGCAGCCCTGTTTCTTTTGTATTGTGTGATCATACTACTGGTACTACATGTAATAAAGTCAGAATTGCTCAAATTATGATGGTTTGGGTATTTTCTCCAATGGTCAGTTTTCAGGCTCATTTAATCAGATTATCACTCCTTCTGCCAAACACTACTAATACCTCACACTTACTGACACCAATTGACTTATGTTAGAGGTCATAAAAAAACTTATAATTTT
>NC_090737.1:143701513-143709013 GCF_036898095.1 Palaemon carinicauda
AGCTTAAGATATATATAATTCATAATATTGATAGAAATTACTTCAAATGCCAGAAAAGGGCAAGATGAATGGACATTAGGACAGCGAAAGCTGCAGAAAGGAGATCAAGTGAGAGCTTACTTAAATTCGTTTTCCTTTTGATATGGATTAGAAGTATCAATACCTTATTTGTTTACTAGTCAATAAGAAGATATATCTCCCACCGAGGATTCTCGTCTTTCTCTCACTATCTAAGTATTACTGAATCGGTAAATTAAGGGCATCTATATTATCCCTTGCCAATGCAAAACTAAAGAAACTCTGTTCTATAATATATCGTGTCTTGTGAAGGGGAAAAATCAACATAAAAATATCATATTTTCCTAGACTAAGTATGATATGGATAAAAGGCAAGGCTTTTGGGCTGTAGATATGTCGTGTAAAATAATGGATGTCTTCAGATGTTTGTGATATTTTCAAAGTATGGGAATAGAAACTATGGACTAAGTGTGAGAACACAATGGATTTTTACGAGGTATTGATTACGCTATCTTTTGTTTTATGCCTACTTAGGGGTCCAATCAATCTACTTTAAAACAGAGGTCAACCTGGAACTAATTGTAAAATAATATATTTTAATTGTTGCATTTGTAAATACGTGTCAGGTAGCGTATTGAAAGTATAGAAAAATCTAAGCATTGTAGCCTTTTCAAAATTGTAGCTAAATTGACACAATCTCACGGCACTTTCTAAGATACTAATCCTTGTAATTGCACAGGTTTATCAGTAACTTGGTAACTAACAATGACAAAAAAATAACTTTCTGTAATCTTATTCTGATTATGATTATTTTGAATGATAAATATATCCAGATTTGGCCACTTTATTCTCTTATACATTGGCAATTACATGTTTGTTTCGAATACAAACTATTTTTCTTTCTTGTTTTGATATTTCCTTAAAGTATCTTTTGAGAAACCGCAGCTGAGATATGCAATACCATGTATGTTTTAGTATCCGAGTTATGATTCATCCTCACCATCATCTGTGCCCAAATATTGGATGTTTTTTAATGTATAGCACACTTCATTTCCACAGGCGCGGCAGTGTGAAATTTAATACTCATTGCCCTGCTTAAACATCTTTCAGTTCTACAATCACCTGTGCAATTGCACCTCCAAGTGTGAACGAGGCTTTCAAGTGCTCTGAACAGACTGTTCATGACTAGTTGGATCTGTTTGATGGATTTCATTCATCATTTGTTAGATCAGACAATTCTGTTCCACTGTCTGATGCTGCATTGCATTTAAATCCTTTGAATTTTATGATTTAAAGAACAGCATCCATAAGCATAAGCATGTAAGGAAACAAACAGAAAACTGGCAGCAAATTGGCGATGAAGCTGCACAGCCAACCATATGTACAATGAAGCAATGTAAGCCTTGTAGTTTGCATCATGGCTTGTCCAATAGAAGCTTATATTACACCATTCTTTGAATTATATGTTAAAACTCTGAGCATGAAGGAATGCAAAGATGCCGGCAGGTATTTAACACAATCGTATTTAGACGTGTTGTAGTAGAGTACAAATTACTTGTCGTCTCCATGTATTGGATGATTTTTATTTGGTGAGTTCAGTGGCAGTACCCATATGTTATGGTAATTTCACTCAGTAGATCTTACTGGTGCTTATCATGAAAGTAATGCAAAATATATTCAGCCGCTTACACTAATATAGTCACGTTACTTTTACCTTTGATATCTGTGATGAGTAAATTTTTGCAAAATGTTCACGAAAGCTAGAATTTAGATGGTTTACACTATATGCAGCAGTTTTCGAGTCTGGAAGTATCGCATCTATCTTTGGGATGAGGTCACTAACATTCACTTTATCATCATCTTTTTGCCATAACATACAGATTACTTAAAGCTTACTGCTCTCTCTCTCTCTCTCTCTCTCTCTCTCTCTCTCTCTCTCTCTCTCTCTCTCTCTCTCTCTCTCTCTCATATTGTGGTCATCCAGACTTTCATGCTTTCTTACTTAGTCCAGCGTTAGATTAAAACAGGTAAATCATGAAAAGCAAGAAGTCTATTTTGTACGGTTTCATACCATTCATCACGTTTTTCAGAACAAAGTTTCAAAATAGCATAATTGGAATTGATTATACAGACAGAAAATACTTCTGGACATCCCATTCTCACGCTATTGTGTTCAATTTTGCTTCCCCGGAACAAACAAGTAGTTTTGAAGGAGAATATAAGCTTTGCTGATCTAAGGACAGTTACCATCAGTTTTGGAGGTATCTTCTGTGCTTGTCTTACATAATGTGAATTGCAAATAATTTCTCTTGCTTTCTTGATGTGCCTGATGACCAGGGTTAGTTTCAATTGTCCCAATCCGTTTCTTGTAAGTGTTAGATCTTGTTGTTTTAAAGTTCCGGAAACTAATCAGGACAATCAATTATCGGAGATGTTTTAGGACTACGATTTGAATATTTTTTGGAGTAATAATGGCCAGATTCGAGGTGGTCACAGAGTTATGCAAAAAAGTAAAAAGATTAGATAATACAGATGCCTTACGAAAATATAAGTTTATTACCTGTTTAAAGAGAATGTACACTTTCCAAAATAAAACATCAAGCAAGTTTCACTTTACATATTTTGAATAATCATCTGATTTTATATATCTATCAAATCGAGAGAAATCTCAAAAGGATCATATTCAATTAAAGAAATACAAAGGACACTTATGAACTGCTACAGGCAAAGCATGGGTCCAAATTATACAATTGCTTTCGATCTACAGATTAATACACAACTTAATTTTATTAGCAAAAGGTTACGTAATAGTTTTTTAAAGCAATTTGAACAATAAATGGCACTATGCTTAGACAGTTATATTAACACTTGAGTACCGTAAGCATTTCAAGCTTAAAAATGGTACCAGGCTTAGACAGTTAGATTAAAAATTGATAAAATCAAACATTATTGGTACCAGGCCTAGACAATTATATTAGCATTTGAGTAATTCAAACACAATAAAGTTAGTTATCGAGATGAGAGACGCGCGAAAGAACACCTATCAACAGTCGGAGGGAAAATTAACTTTCGATATGTATTTTGAAGGACGTTATTCTATAGTTATCAAGCAGACTGGCCAGAAGTGTCCACCCACAATGCAAAACTGGCCTTACATAAACGTTCCTTGGGCACGTATTATATGTCAGTATCACGTGATGCATTACATATGCTCGTTCCCAAAATGCTTTCGGAAGGATCTTTGTAATAAAAGAGCTGCACGTTTACATAATCCCATGAGATGTAACTAGAAATATTAAATCACATGGATGTTCGTGACTCAACAGAGTTGAAAAACTATATAGATATTATCCGTCGATGATATCAAGAGAAGTACCATGATCTTACCAGAAAGATATTATAACTCAATACATTCACTAGCGAGTTGATCGTTTAAACCTCAATAGGTATTAAAAACACGAAATCAAACGTTTGGGCATGTTTCAGTCATTACCAATTTCGGACACATTCGTCTTTTAAAAAATTATAGACGCGAATAGACTCCACATAGCATTAGAAATATTCACAAACACCAGGCAATGACTGTGCACATACAGCAAACATTCCCAATAAATTCTCGGCTGAAAACAAGCGCTGCATGTATCCGTCCCGGCACCAAATTGGAATGAAACACAAATTTAATCACTCTCGTACAAAAGCTCTAAAAATCACTGGTAAGTCCTTCAACTAGCTTCAGATGACATTTTATCCGTCAATATATGTTTATCTACCTATCTAATCATCTATCTACACGTCTATCAATAAATTTTAAAATATGAAATAATCGGTAAATAGGTTCAACTACTCTCTCTCTATCTCTCTCTCTCTCTCTCTCTCTCTCTCTCTCTCTCTCTCTCTCTCTCTCTCTCTCTCTCTCATACATACGCACACACACACGCACACTTTACTGTCCACATCGCTCTCTCCTCTTCCCCTCTTCACTTGTTTGCCATATTGGCCAAAAAAAAAAAAGAAAAAAAAAATGGGAAAAGGGTTAAACCTGCCATGGCATGGGCTCAAGCTGTGACTGCAACGATTCAATTAGATTTCGTATCTGCCTTCATTCATTTAAATACAATCACATCTATAATAACTTCTTTTCTCAAAATAAGGAAAAAAAAAAAAAAAAAAAAAAAAAAAAAAAAAAAAAAAAAAAAAAAAAACAATATCAACGACATCTCCACCCACACCGTAACCCAAACACACCCAACACCAGTAAACGTGTCAGGTAATACGACGAAAATACGTACGTAGTTGTATACATGGGCATCCTAATTCAATATATACTGATTTTGAATTTAAACACCCTAAAACAAACACACACACACACACAACCGAATAAACACACACAAACATGCACACACAAGCACACACACACACACACACACATATATATATATATATATATATATATATATATATATATATATATATATATATATATATATATATATATATATATATTATCATTATTATTATTACTTGCTAAGCTACAGTCCTATTTGGAAATGGCGGACGCTATAAGCCCAGGGGCTCCAACAGGGAAAATAGCCCAGTGAGGAAAGGAAACAAGGAAATTAGAGAATTAACAATTAAAAGTAAAAGATTTTAACAGCAGCAACAACACTAAATTAAATATTTCATATTTAAACTATCAAAACTTTAACAGAACAAGAGGAAGAGAAACAACATAAAATAGTGTGCCCAAGTGCACTGTAACGAGAGAAGGTTGTGACTCAAAGACAAGATGAAAGCAACTGAGTGAGTTTATTTTAGAACACTCTCCTTTATATACAAAATCTCAAAGCAACAAGAAATTTCATGTTCAAAATCGACACCGATACCGGTGAGAAAAACAGACATGTTTATTCAGGATCTTTTTAGTGCGAGGGAAGAGAACAGATACAAGTATAATATATGCACAAAATGAACTATGTACGATCGTGTGACACACGGTTGGTACATGGCTCCCCCCTTAAAAATGACATACTGTACATGGTAAATAGAGAGGTGAACTGTAGGCGGGTCATCTAGCAGGAGATAAACAGGTTTTAGACGATCAATGGATACCCATCTTCTTTGCCACGAACGTTTAGTAGGAATGCTTTTGGACTGCGTCGGATTACAAGGAAAGGGCCCGTGTAAGGGGGCGTTAGCGGTGGCTTGCTATTGTTGTTGCACAGGAAGACGTGTGTTGCAGAGTGCAAGTCTGTTGGTATGTGTTGCTTAGCTGGGGTCTTGTAAGTCTGGCGGCATGGAGTAAATTTTCCCACCATTTCAGCAGCCGAGACGTCGAGGGCGTCTTTAGGAGTGGTCCTTAGTCCCAGGAGGACCCAGTGAAGCTGAGTAAACCAGTTGGAATCCTTGCAGTGGGACATCAAAGCTGCTTTGAGGGTGCGATGAAAATGTTCAACCAGTCCATTGGCAGCGGGGTTGTAGGCTGTTGTCTGATGTAGGGTGAGGCCCAAGAGATTTGCTAATGATGTCCACAATTGAGAGGTGGAAGTGGTACCCCTGTCAGAAGTAATATGCTCAGGGATACCAAATCTTGCAATCCATCCCGAGAGTAATGGAGGCGGACGTTGCAGTTTCCATGAGAATGGCTTCAGGCCAACGAGTGGAGCGGTCGATGACGGTAAACAGGTAATGATGTCCTTGTGATGTGGGTAGGGGGCCTACAACGTCGACGTGAATGTGTGCAAAACGACGCTGAGGTTGAGGAAAGGTGCCCACTCATGAATCCGTGTGTCGATGTACTTTGGAAGTTTGGCAAAAAGTACAGGCACGGGCCCAATCCTAAGCATCCTTAGAAATGCTGTGCCAAATGAAATACGTCTTCAGCATCTGTGCGGTAGAACGGCATGAGGGATATGAAAGGCTGTGAATGAAATCAAACACCTGCCGGCGCATGGGAGCAGGAATCCAAGGTCGCAGTCTACCAGTACTGACGTCACAGAGGAGGGGGGTGTTGGAGTCTTCGAGGGGGAAGTCTTCCCAACAGAGGGATGTGCAGGATGTCTTACATGCTTGATACTCTGGATCCTGTCGTTGGGCTTCAGCCAGGGCGTTGTAATCCAACCCCAGTTGAATGGCAGCCAACGTGATTCTTGACAGGGCATCGGCAATGGGATTCATTTTCCCAAGGACATATTGAAGGATGCAATTGTATTCAGCCACGGAGGAGAGATGTCGGCGTTGACGGGCAGACCAGGCGTCAGACTGTCGAGTGAAGGCATGCACCAGAGGCATGTGGTCTGTGCGAATGATGAAGGGCGTACCTTCTAAGAAATGGCGAAAGTGACGGACAGCCAAGTGCACCGCCAGCCATTCGCGATTGAAGGTACAATAACCAGATTCTGCCTTGGACAGTTTTCTGCTGAAGAAGGCCAATGGGCGGGGTGAGCCGTTGACCACCTGCTCGAGTACTGCACCAATAGTGCGACGTCGCTGGAATGGGTGGAGAAAAGGAGAGGGGCATGTGGGATAGGAAAAGGGAGAGCCGCAGCGGTTGAGAGGGCCTTCTTTGCATTGCAGAAGGCCCCTTCTTGAAGGGTCTCCACATCAGCTCCTTTGGCTTGCCTTTGAGGGAGGTGTAGAGGGGAAAAAGAATGGTGGCAAGGGCTGGCAGAAAACGGTGATAATAGTTAATCATGGCCAAGAATTCCTGCTGAGCTTTGACGGTCGAGGGCATGGGGAAGTCCGGAACGGCGGCTACCTTCTCAGGGAGGGGATGGACTCCTTCAGGAGTGATGCGGTGCCCTAAGAACGACACTTCGTTGGCGCCAAAGGTACACTTGTCATACCGCACTACAAGGCCATTTTCTTGCAGGCGGTCGAGCACGATGCGCAGGTGACGGAGGTGTTCGTCTTTTGAGGAGGAGAACACAAGTATGTCATCCCCATAACATACACAAAAAGGGAGGTCCCCTAAGATGCAATCCATGAGACGTTGAAACATGGCCCCGGCATTACGATGGTCAAAACAGGAGTAATTGAAGGTGTATGTACCAATCGGAGTGGTGATGGCAGTCTTGAGGATGTCTTCTGGGTTCATAGGCACCTGCTAACACCCCTTCAGGAGGTCGAGCGTAGAGAAAACCTTCGCTTTGTGCAGGTAGGAGGTCACGTCGGCGATGTTTGGGAGGGGGTAGTGATCCGGTTCTGTTTGCATGTTCAGGCGCCTGTAATCCCCGCACGGACGGAGGGAGCCGTCTTTCTTCAGAACGATGTGTAAAGGTGATGACCATGGGCTGGAGGCCTTTGGCAAAGTCCATTTCCTCCATTTCGGCGAACGTCTGATTGGCGGCTGCCAATCGTTCCGGTGCCAGACCTCTGAATTTTGCGAAGACTGATGGTCCCGTCATCTTCATATGGTTATAAATACCATGCTTGAACAGGGGCCGCGGGCGTTTGGCGAAGTTCTGGATGGAAAACTTCTGGGTA
>NC_090737.1:143714013-143717218 GCF_036898095.1 Palaemon carinicauda
ATAATAATGATAATTCACTAGCATGCTGAAACCTTATCCTCGACTCAAATATCACACAATATATTCAACACAAGATATCCGAAGTCTGGAAGTCCATTAATTTCTAAGAAGAGGTCAGCTTTTGATGGAGTCTTTATGAATATATCTAATTCTGTGATCTGTTATTATAATGATTAGATTCCTAAATTGTTAAACTAATCGAAGTGGTTTAAAAAAAAAATCATAATAAAGGAAGAAAGAAATAAAGAACATGGTGAATGAATAAGAGTTGAAGAACAAACATTCAGCAGAGATGCAATCAGGAGACGAAAACGAATATTCGAGAGACGGAACCTCTGAAGAGAGAGAGAGATAGAGAGAGAGAGAGAGAGAGAGAGAGAGAGAGAGAGAGAGAGAGAGAATCAAGGCTTGATTTCTACGCTACGCTTCAAGGATTTCTGTTTATAGGGGAAATGAAGTAAAGTGAAATGACAGAGAGAATGTATTGAAAATGCTTAAGGATGAAAGTTTCTTTCGTTGGATTAGAAAACTGTAACGAGCTGTAATAATAAAAAAAGAAAGAGAGAGAGAGAGAGAGAGAGAGAGAGAGAGAGAGAGAGAGAGAGAGAGAGTAAATATCGGAAGAAGAGGGGCTGGACATAGGGAAGACCTTTGAAAATAAAAAATATATACGTGGGAAACAGATAGAAAGGGAATAACCGGATGAAGATGAAGAAGAACAGAGAGAGAGAGAGAGAGAGAGAGAGAGAGAGAGAGAGAGAGAGAGAGAGAATGTTAGAATCAAGGCTTGATTTCTACGCTACGTTTCAAGGATATCTGTTTATAGGAGAAATGAAGTAAAGTGAAATGACAGAGAATATATTGAAAATGTTCAAGGATGAAAGTTTCTTTCGTTGGATTAGAAAAGTGTAAGGAGTTTCAATAAAATGGAGAGAGAGAGAGAGAGAGAGAGGAGAGAGAGAGAGAGAGAGAGAGAGAGAGTTAATTGAACAATAAATTAAAAGAAATATGAATAATTAATGTGCTAATGGAAAATATTGAGCCTATGTCAAAACCCACAAAAAAGAACAGAGAATATTTGAAAAGTTAATACTTAAAACTACTATATTGGAAAACTAGAGTAAAACATAAGGTAACGAAAGAGAGAGAGAGAGAGAGAGAGAGAGAGAGAGAGAGAGAGAGTACAAACACTCTCAACAGCGCAGCTTTAAACAATACTTCACCTTATTGCCGAATCCAGGGGCTGGAGTATTGCGGGAGAAAGGAGGAGAAGGAGCAGGATGAGAGAGAGAGAGAGAGAGAGAGAGAGAGAGAGAGAGAGAGAGAGAGAGGAAAAAGTAAATATCGAAAGAGGAGGGGTGGACATAGGGAAGACCTTTAAAAATAAAAAAATATTTACGATGGAAAAGGATAGAAAGGGAATAACCGAATGAAGATGAGAAAGAACAGGGAGAGAGAGAGAGAGAGAGAGAGAGAGAGAGAGAGAGAAGAGGGCAAGGGAAACTCGTCGCCCGTTGAGGAAAAATGGAAGGGAATGAAGAAAATGTAATAGAGGAGAAAAATAAAGAAGAATTTGCATCAACCAGTAAATCTATTGAACGGCGAGAGAGAGAGAGAGAGAGAGAGAGAGAGAGAGAGAGAGAGAGCATTTCTCTAAATTCACCACTGAAGAGGAAGTAAAATGGAATATGAAATTATATCTTTTCAGAGGGAATGAAAGGTAAAGGTCTCTCTCTCTCTCTCTCTCTCTCTCTCTCTCTCTCTCTCTTTCTCTCTCACTAGATATTGCAATGGCTTTGTCAAGTCCATTCAAGCAACACTTTGATCTGATACATAGAATAACCTAGTCATACGACTAATCTTTTTTGTAGTCTTTCAATCACCAAATTTAATTCAGAGAAATTCTTTGTAATTTACAATATAATTGTGTTACTTTATATCCACATAATTAAAAAAAAATACCTGTATGCCTTTATCTAGGTTATAATTATCTTTTTTATCGACCTCTTTAACAACCGTGATTCCCTTTAACATTAAATTCCACAGACATTAAGAATATGGATATTCGTTTTTCGCGTCTGATCACGAATATGGCAACCATCATTGTAAAGAGAACGTCAACACCTTGCAGAATTTGATGATATGCCTAATCAGAGGTGCTACCTTCCCCTCACTGTTCTTTCTTTCTCTCTAAATAGTAAAGATGATGAGTACAATAAGAATAATCATTTGTGTGTGAGTGTGCGCATGCGTGGGTATTCAAGTTTTCTTTCTTCCTTCCTCATACCATCGAACTCGGACGACGTTTCTTTCACATATTCGACTACCACTTCATATAAAGGTCTTGCCACCGCAATTATGCGAGAACATGAAAGCCACGACGTTAGATTACGTCACATGTGGGCCACTCTTTTCTGGTATCTATATTGCATTATTTTCGCTGTATTTCTAGTACTTCCATTGTACACTCCTTCGAAAGGTAGATTTGGGTATATTTAGATAGAATCGTTAGGTTTATCATTTTAAAGTGCAAAGGCCAATGGGATATGTATCTACTGTAATCCCAATGCCACAGGAAAACATGAACATGTTAAATTGATAATAGAAATTATCATTCGTTTTGTTATTTTTTTTTTTTTTCAAAACTATAACTCCAGTCGGAAAAGTAATTTGTTCTACCCAGCGTATTCCAATAAAGTAAATAACACGATAGGAAATAAGAAATACGAAAGAATATCTTGCAAGAAGTAATAGTTGAGGAAAAAAAGAAATCTCACAAAACTACTGATACTACACGGAAGTTCTAATGATTTAACAAGACGACAAAGGAAGATTAATAACTTGTGAGGAGGACAAGTAAATAAAAGAGCAGAATGAGGGAAGAACGGGTAGAAGAAGAGGAGAGGAAGGATAAAGAAGTGAAAAAGAAGGAGGAACTTGACAGAAAAGGAGTGGATGGAAGAGCAAGACGGAGGAGAAAAAGAGGAAGGGAACGAAAAGATCAGAAGAGAGTGGGGAAATAGAAAGGGGAAAATGAAAGTGGGAACAAAATGTGATATTGAACATCCTGATTGAATGTGTACAACTTGGTGAATAGTACTGTAGTATTTAAAGATTTGAATGCAAAAAATATTACAAGAATCAAATAAAATCTTAGAGTATGTCAAATGAGCTAATTAATCTATTATTTCACAGATTTATAATG
>NC_090737.1:143717718-143720218 GCF_036898095.1 Palaemon carinicauda
CTGTATTTCCTTAACATCCCCATTCCACGGAATATAATATTTCCCAGAAGTCAAATCCGCTGCAAACATTGTCATCCAAAAGATGCGTTCTTTCAAAGGAGAGAGAGAGAGAGAGAGAGAAGAGAGAGAGAGAGAGAGAGAAGAGAGAGAGAGAGAGAGAGAGAGTTGTATGACTTCTTTAAGATTCAGTTGTAAGGAGAAATAGTAGGGTTTACTTTTTAAGACTCAGTTTTTCAAAAGAGAGAGAGAGAGAGAGAGAGAGGAGAGAGAGAGAGAGAGAGAGAGAGAGAGAGAGAGAGAGGAGAGAGAGACGGGTTTCTTTAGAAAAGTGTGTTAAGAAAAATATATTATGGAAAATATTTGAAAAGATATGCTGAATACCCGAACATTCCGAAGAAGATGATAAAGACTGTTTTTACTAATTGGTAGCTGCTACGTCTACTACTACTGCTGCTACTTTTTTTCAACGAAAAATAATGAATAATATATAATTAAGTTTAAAAACGTACCCTTGTTCCTAACAAACTTTCCTCCTACATTATATTCTACAAGCAACTATAATAATAATAATAATAATAATAATAATAATAATAATGATAATAATAATAATAATAACAATAATAATAATAATTCACTAGCCTGCTGAAACCTTATCCTCGACTCAAATATCACACAAATATATTCAACACAAGATATCCGAAGTCTGGAAGTCCCATTAATTTCTAAGAAGAGGTCAGCATTTGATGGAGTCTTTATGAATATATCTAATTCTGTGATCTGTTATTATAATGATTAGATTCCTAATTGTTAAACTAATCGAAGTGTTTAGAAAAAAAATCATAATAAAGGAAGAAAGAAATAAAGAACATGGTGAATGAATAAGAGTTGAAGAACAAACATTCAGCAGAGATGCCAATCAGGAGACGAAAACGAATATTCGAGAGACGGACCTCTGGAGAGAGAGAGAGAGAGAGAGAGAGAGAGAGAGAGAGAGAGAGAGAGGAGAGAGAGAGAGAGAGAGAATCAAGGCTTGATTTCTACGCTACGCTTCAAGGATTTCTGTTTATAGGGGAAATGAAGTAAAGTGAAATGACAGAGAGAATGTATTGAAAATGCTTAAGGATGAAAGTTTCTTTCGATGATTAGAAAACTGTAACGAGCTGTAATAATAAAAAAAGAAAGAAAGAGAGAGAGAGAGAGAGAGAGAGAGAGAGAGAGAGAGAGAGAGAGAGGAGAGAGAGAGAGAAAGAGAGAGTAATATCGGAAGAAGAGGGGCTGGACATAAGGAAGACCTTTGAAAATAAAAAATATATACGTGGGGAAACAGATAGAAAGGGAATAACCGGATGAAGATGAAGAAGAAGAGAGAGAGAGAGAGAGAGAGAAGGAGGAGAGAGAGAGGAGGAAGAGAGAGAGAGAAGAGAGAGAGAGAGGAGGAGAGAGAGAATGTTAGAATCTAGGCTTGATTTCTACGCTACGTCTCAAGGATATCTGTTTATAGGAGAAATGAAGTAAAGTGAAATGACAGAGATATATTGAAAATGTTTAAGGATGAAAGTTTCTTTCGTTGGATTAGAAAAAGTGTAAGGAGTTTCAATAAAATGGATGAGAGAGAGAGAGAGAGAGGAGAGAGAGAGAGAGAGAGGAGAGAGAGAGAGAGAGAGAGAGGAGAGAGAGAGAGAGAGTTAATTGAACAATAAATTAAAAGAAATATGAATAATTAATGTGCTAATGGAAAATATTGAGCCTATTGCAAACCCACAAAAAAGAACAGAGATTATTTGAAAAGTTAATACTTAACACTACTATATTGGAAAACTAGAGTAAAACATACGGTAACGAAAGAGAGAGAGAGAGAGAGAGAGAGAGAGAGCAGAGAGAGAGAGAGAGAGAGAGAAGAGAGAGAGAGAGAGTACAAACACTCTCAACAGCGCAGCTTTAAACAATACTTCACCTTATTGCCGAATCAGGGGCTGGAGTATTGCGGGAGAAAGGAGGAGAAGGAGCAGGATGAGAGAGAGAGAGAGAGAGAGAGGAGAGAGAGAAGAGAGAGAGAGAGGAAAAAGTAAATATCGGAAGAGGAGGGGTGGACATAGGGAAGACCTTTAAAAATAAAAAAATATTTACGATGGAAAAGGATAGAAAGGGAATAACCGAATGAAGATGAGAAAGAACAGGGAGAGAGAGAGAGAGAGGAGAGAGAAAGAGAGAGAGAGAGAGAGAGAGAGAGAGAGAGAGAGAGAGAGAGAGAGAGGAGAGAGAGAGAGAGAAGAGGGCAAGGGAAACTCGTCGCCCGTTGAGGAAAAATGGAAGGGAATGAAGAAACTGTAATAGAGGAGAAAAATAAAGAAGAATTTGCATCAACCAGTAAATCTATTGAACGGCGAGAGAGGGAGAGAGAGAGAGAGAGAGAGAGAGAGAGAGAGAGAGAGAGAGAGAGAGAGAGAGAGAGCATTTCTCTAAATTCACCACCGAAGAGGAAGTAAAATGGAATATGAAA
>NC_090737.1:143727718-143735218 GCF_036898095.1 Palaemon carinicauda
ACTAAGATCCGGATGTTGAGGAGCCACCGTCCTTGACCTACTTACAATCATACTTTGAGTTTTGTTAGGATTCAACTTCATACCCCGTAATTTGCACCATGCACTAATTTTAGCTAAATCTTTATTAAAGGATTCACCAACCCCAGATCTACATTCAGAGGATGGAATTGATGCAAAGAGAGTAGCATCATCTGCATATGCAACAAGCTTGTTTCCTAGGCCAAACCACAAGTCATGTGTATATAGTATGAAATGAATGGGCCAAGAACACTACCCTGTGGAACACCGGATATCACATTCCTATACTCACTATGGTGCCCATCAACAACAATCCTTTGAGATTTATTACTTAAAAAATCAATAATAATGCTAAGAAACGACCCACCCACTCCCAACTTCCGGATCTAGGACAACTGCCCCCGAGACAACTGCCCCCAGGACAGTTGCCCCCCGACAACTGCCCCCAGGACAATTGCCCCCGTAGGACTACTGCCCCCCGGAAAATTGCCCCCCATATTGCCATTTACGTAATTACTTTTTAGTAACAATTTACGAAGATATTCTTCCTAATTACATATTCGGTCATTGAACAAATAATTGTATCTATTTCCTAAATTTATTACCATTTATGTAGTTATTTCCCAATTAGGTAATCGGTCGTACGAGTTATAGTTTATTTTCGAAAGCTATCGCCAATTGGCTAATTCTGTATAGTCAAACAGATGTTTACAAAAAAAAACGCTATCAGGATTCTAGCATACAAATAGTAAACATTGTGCTAGAATTTGAAAACCACGATGTATTGGAATTTTTGATATACATAGCCCACAATTTAAAATTCTAGTATTTAAATCCCTTTTCAATATTTCTGCAACCCATCTATGTACAAATTTTAGTATATAATGTTATCTTTTTAAAACATGTATTTTTTATTAACAATAATAAAACATTAGTTTTAATAGTTATTATGTATTTTTTACACCATTGTCCAGTGGTTTTACAAGGGCAATTGTCCCGGGGGCAGTTTTCCTACGGGGCCAGTTGTCCGACGGGGGCAGTTGTCCCGGGGGCAGATGTCAGGGGGCAGTTGTCCGGGGGGCAGTTGTCCGGGGGGCAGTTGTCCGAGGGGCAGTTGTCTGATACCCCCAACGGATCCCAACTGAGTTTGAAAACAAGGGCCTCATGATTAACACGGTCAAAGGCAGCACTAAAATCAAGGCCAATCATACGAACTTCCTGACCACAATCAAGGGATTTCTGTACAGCATTGGAGATTGTAAGATGGTCATCACATGCTCCAAGGCCTTTACGAAACTAAATTGTAAACTAGGGAATAGATGATTACCTTCAGCAAACCTATTAAGACGTTTTGCCAGAAGACGTTCTAAAACTTTAGATAATATGGGAGTTATGGAAATTGGGCGGTAATCAGTGGGACTTGAGCTACCACAAACACATTTACATAGAGGAGTAACATTACCAATTCTCCAACAAGTGCTAAAAGCTCCTCTTCTTGCTAACTTGCACAAAATAACAGATAACTTTGGAGCTAAGAAATCTGATGTCTTTATAAAAAACAAAGGAAAAATACCATTTGGGTCTATACCTCCATAAGCATCTAGGTCCATCAACAGAGCTTTAATTTCACGAGATCAAAAAGCTAAACTAGTTAGTTTAGCCTCAGGAAAACGGGAATGAGAAAGTTCAAGTTTTTCATTACTCTGTTTACTGTCAAAAACATCAGCCAAAAGGGTTGCCTTTTCTTTTGGACAGTGAGTGACTGAGCCTTCTGGTTTAAGTAACGGAGGAACTGTTGCATCTACACCAAAGACTACAGTTTTAAGGGGAGACCACAATTCATGTTCCTGAGTTGTACCAGAAAGGGTTTCTTTTATAGTTAAATTGTACTCCTTTTCAGTTGAAGCATAAACTCTCTGAGCAAAAGCTCGAAGCCGAATATAGTTATTCCAGGTCAAATCTGATCTGTAACCCTTCCAAAGATGATAGGCCTCCTGCTTCTCCAAATAAGCACGTCTACAGTCATCATCGAACCACGGTTTGTCCCTCACTCGGTACCTTAGCACACGAGAAGGGATACGCCTATCAAATATGTTGACTAGATTATCATTCAAAGGGACAACAGGATCTACACTTCTATTTAATTGTGACCCATTCAAACACAAAAGATCATGCAAAGTCCCCTTCCAGGCTGCTCAGTCGTCACTACTAATGAAATCAAGGCATGATCAGATGTCCCAACTGAAAAACTAATCATACTAGTTATAACGCCAGGGGAGTCAGTGTATACGAGGTCCAAGCAATTACCAGACTTGTGAGTAGCTTTATTTATGATTTGCTCACAGCCTGATTCAGAGGCAAAGTCTAAAGCTCTTAAGCCATGGCGATCAGTAGGAGAGATAGAAATTAACCACTCCCTATGGTGAGTATTAAAATCACCAACAAAGACAAAAGAAGCCTTTCTATCATCTTCTTGTATCTTAGCCATAATGGTAAGAAGACAATCGAAGATTGAATCATCCATGTCAGGATTCCGGTAGATCGAACACAAATAAGAGTTTTTATGCCTGCCACAAACTTTTATTACCTGAATCTCATGACATCCACATTGATAGCAGGACTTATGAGATGCAGGGTACTCAGTCCTAATATACACCGCCATTCCCCTGGCCCTAGGGATGGCATCACATTTCAACATTATTGGCTTCTTAAAACCAGTTATAAGGAGCTCAGATGAGTGCCTCATGTTAGAAAGCAAAGTTTCTGAGCACAAAAGAATATCATACTGTCTGGATGCAACTGTAAGGTCTTGAATATTTGCATGAAGACCACGAATATTGCAGTACAGAAAACGGCATTAACGAAATCTAGGACGTACTGGTCCTGGATTTTGCTCAATGTCTCCGGACAGCATAAGAATTGATAGAAATAAAAAACTAGATTAACAAGAATTATAACAAAAACAATATGTACAGAATTATAAATTAAGTGATTGATGAAACCCATAGACTATAGTAAAAAGTCGGAAATACTGGTCAACATGGAGGAGCCGATACACCTTGCAAGGCTAAATACCCGCCAGGATAGCCACTTCAACTGAAGGGAGGACAGTAAGGATGGTTTTGAGAAGAAAAAGAATCAGAAAAGGAAAAGACAACCTCTTGATAAACCACCAGGCATCCAAGGCCCTTCTATTAAGCCTACCCAATACACCATTGATAAAAAAACAAGAGGAAGAAAAAAAAATAATAGGATAGAATAGTGTGCCCGAGTGTACCCTCAAGCAAGAAAACTCTAACCCAAGACAGCGGAAGACCATGGTACAGAGGCTATGGCACTACCCAAGACGAGAGAACAATGGTTTAATTTTGGAATGTCCTCCTAGAAGAACTGCTTACAATAGCAGAAGAGTCTCTTCTACCCTTACTAAGAGGAAAGTACACTGAACAATTCCAGTACAGTAATTAACCCCTTGAGTGAAGAAGTGTTTATTATCTCATTGTTGTCAGGTGTATGAGGAAAGACGAGAATATGTAAAGAATAGGCCAGACTATTCTGTGTAAGTGTAAGCAAAGAAAAAAAAGCCGTAACCAGAGAGAGGAATCCAATGCATTACTGTCTGGCCAGTCAAAGGATCCAATAACTTTCTAGTGGTAGTATCTCAATGGCCGGGTGGTGCCCTGGCCAACCTACTCAAAATGAAGATCTATGAGATAGTTATCAGGCATGTGGCAGAAGCTTAGGTATTTATGAGGAAAAAGGCGGGACTATCAGAAAGAACTAAGATGAGGATGGTAAAATGGATTGCTGGAATATCACTACCGGAAAAGATAGTCAAAATACGAGTAATGTTCGGTATATATAATGAAAAACACAAGGCTATGGAAGCTCACCTGGGAACTAAGAACACTCTAGTGATGGGGAGGAGGAGTGTGGGGCCTCTGCCGATCAGATGGAAGTGTGTGATGAGAAGGGATATGGGTGTGGTGGGTCTGGGGGAGGAAAATTAAATGAATAGAAATAGATGGAGAAAATTGACTCAGACGGCCAATACTGCTATACAGTGGGAGTAATAAAGTCGAAAGAAGCTAGGGGAAATACCAAGAATAAAACATGAAACAAAACAAATAGAGCATAAAGAGTAGGGCGAAGGAGGAATTCAAGTAAGAAAAATAAAAACAAGAAATTATGGAGGATAAAACAAGGTGTCCAAAGATGAGGATGCATGAGGAAAGACCTAGACGACGTAAGAAGGAAAGTAGACAACAAAGAAAAATATTGTACCGATAAGAATAAGAAGGAACCACAGGGCAAAGCAAAGAGAGTAATTATGGATGAGAAGAGAGATAGATGGATGATGAAAATGTGGATGAATAGGAAAGAACATTTCAGGAAGAAAAAAAATATATACAGTAGTGAAACGAAAAAATGTTATAATAGGGGAAAATGGTTCAGGGGAGAGGAGGAAAAAGGGAGGACATATAATTTCAAAATGGAATAAAGAAAAGGGTATGCGACAGGGAAAGTAAAACCAGTCACCTCAAGCCATTCGTTATATAAGCAAAATGTAAACGATGAAATTATAAAACTAAAGAGAACTTGAAAAAAACAATAAAAATGGAATCATACAGAGAGAGAGAGAGAGAGAGAGAGAGAGAGAGAGAGAGAGAGAGAGCCTTATTACCTTATTCTATGTTTGGGTTCTCCCAGGTCCCTCAGTGTGAGGCACCTCGTATATCCACCAGAGAGTTGCTAATGCATCTTCCGGTGTATTTTGCATCTTCCAGTCTTGCATGGTCTGGGATGCATCTTAGGTATTTATCGAGCTTATTCTTAAACACATCTACGCTCACTCCTGATATGTTTCTTAGATGAGCTGGCAGCGCATTAAATAGTCGCTGCATTATCGATGCTGGTGCATAGTGAATTAATGTCATGTGCGCCTTCCTTAGTTTTCCTGGTATAGTTTTAGGCACTATTAATCTACCTCGGCTTGCTCTTTCTGCTATTTTCATCTCCATGATGTTTTCAGTAATTACTTCGATTTACTTCCATGCTTGTATTCTCTTCTCCTTTTTAGACTGTATAGTTTTAAAAATTTTAGTCTTTCCCAGTAGTCGAGGTCCTTAACTTCTATTCTAGCAGTATAGGACCTTTGAACACTCTCTGTGCAATATTCTTTCGGTAGTATGGGTACCATATGACATTGCAGTACTCGAGTGTACTACGTGCATAAGTTTTGTAAAGCATATCATGTGTTCAGCTTTTCTTGTTTTAAAGTGTCTGAATATCATTCGCATTACTGCATTACATTTAGCCAACAGTGTTTCTATTTGGTCTTTAATTGCTTCCTTGTTTGTGATTGTCTCGTTATTAGGTCCCCTGTATGCGCATACCATTCCTTCTCTGTTTCCATAGTTTATCGACTCGAATTTACCGGAGTTAAATACCATCCTATTTATCTCCGCCCATTCATATATTTTGTTTAGGTCTCTTTGTAGTGATTTCCTATCTTCATCACAAGTAATTTCTCTACTTACTCTTGTGTTATGGGCGAAACTTCTCACTACAGAGTTTTTAACAACAGACAGTCTATGTCTGAGTTCATAATAACAAACAGCAGTGCAGCTAATACCGCACCCTGTGACACGCCAGATATTACCTGATCTTCATCTGATTTCTCGTCATTTGCAACCACTATCTGTTTTCTGTTTTGCAGAAATTCTTTTACCCATTTTCCTATCTTTCCCACAATATTATGCTTTCTCGTTTTTTTTCTCTAATATATTATGGTCTACCTTGTCAAAGGCTTTTGCAAAATATAGATAGATCACATCTGTATCTTTTTCATTTATCATATTTTTGTATCTTTTTTCATAGTGTGCTATCAGTTGGGTTTGTATACTTTTTCTTGGCACAAAACCGTGTTGACCTATATTAGATAAATTATTTTTAACCAAATGATTCATTATTTTCTTTTTTATTACCCTTTCATATACTTTCATAATATGTGATGTTAGAATAACAGGTCTATAATTGCTTGCCTCTAGTCTTGATCCACTTTTGAAAATAGGGGTTATATAGGCTAATTTATGTTTAACATATATCTTGCTCATATCTACACTTTGTCTTAGCAGTATTGCAGGTGGCTTCACGATAGTGTCTGCAGTTTCTTTTTTAACAAAATCGCTGGAACTCCATCTGGTCCGGCCGCCGATCCAATCTCAATTTTGCTTATAGCCTGCACAATATCTGCTTCATTAATATCTATATCCGTTAGATAATCAACATTTTCTTCTCTCATTTCTGTTTCATTATTCTCATTCGCAATTCTTGGCGTGAACTCACTCTTATATTTTTCTGCTAGTATGTTGCATATTTCCTTTTTTTAATTCGTTAACCGTCCTTCAATTCTTAGAGGGCCTATTTCTAATCTCCCTTTATTCATCTTTTTTGCATAGGAGTAAGGTACTTTGGGTCTTTTTTCTTTCTTCTAAGTCTCTTTTTTAATTTTCTTTCAAATGTATAATCTTTTGTTCTGCATTCTCTATCTTACGTTTTATTTCCATCATTTTCAATACATTTTTTTCTTTTGCAAGATTTTTCTTCCACTTTCTAATTTTCTGAAACAAGATCCTTCTGTCTCTTGGTATGCATGTCTGATGTTTATTGTTTTTTTTTTTTTTTTTTTGGTACATATTTTTCAACAATTTTTTCCAGTATTTTGTACATTATATCCGTATTTACCTGTATATTATCACGTACGAATACATTTTTCCATTCTTTGTTCAATTCTTCATTTATTTCTGATAATTTTATATTCTTACTATAAACATTATATTTTCTAGAGCAGTCCCATCGTTTTGTACTTTAATTATCTCTGCTATCACTTGCTTTGGAATGTACTATTAATTCTATGGCATTGTGGTCTGAAATTTCCGTGTTATACACTATTATTTCTTGACCACAATTCACCTCATTCACAGATACTAAATCTAGGACATTGTCCTTTCTTGTTGGAATGTGGTTTATTTGTTGCATATTATGTTCTAATAGCATATCGTGAAGCTTTTCAAATTGCCACTTATCTACTGCGCTACTATTACACTCTTTTTTATATGTATACATACAACCACTTTCTTCTATCTGTTCTTTCCAATCCACGAAAGGAAAGTTAAAATCTCCGGATAGCAGTATATTCCAGTGTTTATGGTTTCTACATATATCATCTATTTTTTTCTATTATTATGTCAAACTCCTTAATATTTGGGGGTCTGTAAACTACAATATTCACTAGTTTTTCATATTCAAATTCTACCACAATCAATTCACATTTTCTGTTGCTGTATTTTTCACAGACTTCTCCTTGATTTATTTCTCTCCCATATATTGCAGTTCCCATTTGATTCCTATTTGTTCTGTCTGATCTATATGTTTGGAAACCCTTTATCTGGTCATCACTGCCAGTCTCTTGGGAATACC
>NC_090737.1:143737718-143740218 GCF_036898095.1 Palaemon carinicauda
ATATATATATATACATATATATATATATATATATATATATATATATATATATATATGTATATATACATAAATATGTATATATATATGTGTATATATATGTATATATATATATATGTATGCACTTATGAATACACACACAAACACACACACACATATATATACATATATATGTATATATATACAAATATACATATGTATATATGCATATATATATATATATATATATATATGTATATATATATATATATATATATATAATATATATATATATATATGTGTGTGTGTATGTGTACAATCAACAGTAGAAAAAGGACAAGCCTAAATCGGCTGTATCCTGTGCCCCTGCCATCTGAAATCAAACTTGAGATTCTTGGCAGGTGGACAAAGATGATTATATGTTAGGTCTAAAATAGTACTTGGATATGTTTCAAATGACATACCATATTAAATGACAATTGTTCACAAATGTTATTAAGATTTTAGAAATGAGCTGTATCACGAATTACAGATACTAATAGAAAGAAGATAAATCATAATTTTGCAAAATTAGAGAGGGATTTGGGAATATGGAGAATGGATGTATACTGACTATCGAAGATATATGAAGAGTAATTACATGTGAAATTCTGATAGACATAAAGAGAGATATGGTAACAAATAAGATATCACAGTGTGTAGCTGGCCAAAGTGTGTAAAGTATATTTGCAGGAAGACAAGTTTCCAAGAAAAGATGTAAGAATTCTTGGGGTGAGATACTACTATGTATGTTTTGTAAAGTTTGTGGCATAACTTTGATTAACAGATAAGACATAACTAACGGAGTAGTAAGAAGATAGCGGAATAAATTCCGATACATAAAATTATGTGAGCAGTTTAAAATTTAAAGGCAATATGCACAATAAATGAGCGTAGATAAAGCTTATGATAAGAATGAATGGTGTTGTTGGAATTTATAGTATAGGAAGGAAGATGCTGAAAGCACTTTGATGAGGGTGACTGGTTGGATGTAAAAGTTGGTCGAAATTGAAAGTTGTGCTGCGATTCCATGGCTGTTTATTTTTTCAATAAACTGAGTACATAGTGAGGACAAAGAGAATACCACCAATGTACTGTATATTCCATAAAAGGTCATAAATAGTGGGGAGTAACTAATGTTTGCATGAAGCGGTAGTAATCGGTGATGTGAAAGAGAATCTGCAAAGACTAGTAAAAGAAATATCGAGCACTTGCAAGAAAAAACAATTGAAAGTCAATGTTTACAATGATAAGGTAATGGGACAGGAAAATGGGAGAAAAGAATGTCAGCATTGATGGTGAAGGAATGGAAGTGGCTGAGTCATAAAAATATTTTGAAGCACATCTTATGGTTGGTGGTTTAATAAAAGAATGAAACGAAATGGGAAGCTTTTAAGGAAGATAGATTTAACTCAAATGGAATGAAATAAAACAATTTAAGAGAGAAAATGTTTGAATGAATGACGGAATGGTTGGGCCCAGTTTCTGTTTTAGTAGAGAAGGGGTGCTATGGAAGATCGAGACTGCTACTGATAGCTCTTAATCTTCGACAGATGTTGTTGTACACCAGTATTTTCAGACAAAAGTAAATTTCCATTAGACTGCCTACTGAAGCATCAGTATTTACATCTGAACTATCTTGAATTGTGTTAGTAATTATCATTGATAAAACAATTGAAGATAGAATGAATCTTAAACTTACCATTTATTCTGATTCGAAAAGTGCCATAGCAGCCCTCAAAGATTACACACATAAACACTATACGGTATTCCAAAATAAAGAGCTCCTTAACCAATTCTATTCTCAAGGAGTAAATAGGGGAATATATTGGATTCCGGCCCATGTTGGAGTTGCTGGTAATGAAAAAGCAAAGGCTTCTACTAGATAAACCATAAATTTACCACAACTCAGCAATAAACTCCCCGTTAAAAACTACATAACCACAATGAAGCATTTTATAGTAACACAATTGTAAACTATGTGGAGTAGTTAGTCAGAGCAATGAATTGAGACAAATCAAACGAATTGTTTCTCCACAGGAACTATCAGTTCAGAAAGATAAAAGGACGGAAGTAATTTTAGTAAGATTGTGTTTTGGCCACAAAAATATTAACCCATGCATGTTTTATGTGTATACCTCAAGAGATAAAATTTCATAGTGCAGTGGATGTGACACTATTCTAACCATAAGCATAGTTTTACGAATGCAGGGTGTTTAAAAGCAAAGAGATTTATGTTTGGTCAGAAAAAAAAAATTATTGTGACATATCGGATTTAGAGTTTTTCTGCTTTTAAAATTTTAAGGTTTTTGAGACCATAACTTTAATATGTAAAACTTAAATTAATATTCATTATAGGTTTTTATCTATAATCTGTTTTTTATACTTAGATCTAGCATACACTATATCTGTTCTCTTCCAAATTTATTTGGGCCAGTTCTGTAAAAATCAGGTCTGACTCATTGAGCAAGGGGCCTTAGTATCC
>NC_090737.1:143754503-143757003 GCF_036898095.1 Palaemon carinicauda
ACGTGTTTTAATAATTGATCAAGTTCTACACCTAGACATTCGAGATGAGCCGAGTGCAATGCCACCATTTCCAAGGAGGCGGGAATCACACATTGCACTTCTGGTGAGCCCCTGTCTCTTTACTGCATCCCTTTCTATTGTTCAGCATTGTGTTCTGCGGGGACCTAATAATAACATCTCATACACAAACCTGTTTTTTTTTTTTTTTTTTTTTTTTTTTTTTTTTTTTTTTTCAAAATCAAAACCTGACGTTTTATACATATACTTATTTTATTTGTCAGTTCAAGGCTTAAGGCCAAAACTTAATGTTTCATATAAAAGTTTAGCGTTTCATACGGAATCTTAAACGCTTCATACACAGATTTAACGTTCCATATGCAAACCTGAATATATATGGGACGCAAATCTTTATTCTATCATTATATATCATACAGCACTCCCTTTGTTTATTTTTTCCCAGGCCACTTTCTTTCTATTTCTCTACTTTATATTTGAACTTATTTTTTTTTTCACCTATTTGCCTCGTAGTATTTCTTCAGTCTAATCGCATATGTTTTCTTTATTTTTTTTTTCATATATTTTCCCAAGCATAAATGTCAACTTCCTAGGGTTAGTTTTTGGAGCAAAATAATACAATGTAGTATGTGAAGTTAGAGAAGCAGAATACAAATGGTTGCTAAAAAAAAAAAAACATAAACAATGACTTTTGTTTGATGGGTGCTCATTGTCTTGCCGGGATATATGGATCAACCAAATAAAACGACATTTCCCAGACGTCACAGCGCCAGTAAGACATATACCGGTTATGTAGAGAACATTAGAATATCTAATTCCTAGATAAGAATAGAGTATAAAAGTTACCAATTTAAAAATACATGTCACTAATGTTTTCGAATTACCATAGGAATAGGTCAGATGAAGATGTCTGTGCGTCTGAGAGAGAGAGAGAGAGAGAGAGAGAGAGAGAGAGAGAGAGAGAGAGAGAGAGAGAGAGAGAGAGAGAGAGAGAGAGAGAGAGAATCATCCTTGCTGAATGTTAGAAACTAACAGAGCGGTAACGTCAAAAGCAGCGCATGGAAAGGATTGGCCCTTTCTGTTCTTATACCCTATCAACAAACCTACAGTCCATTCCCTTAATAATCCATTTGTATGGTAACGCGCGCCCTTAGTGACTCCTCCTGACAATGCAGGATGCAAATGCGAATCCTTGTTCGTCGGGATAATGAATTTATAGCCAACGCAGCTTCACGCGCACCTCGTGAGTTGGGATTTCTCCCTAGGATGGAATGGGTTATTGGTATTAGAGCTTCCAGGAATAGAGGATGGGTAGGGATAGGTATGGAAACTTCAAAAGGTTTACCCCAGGGAGGAAAGGGTCGTGGGAGTGTGGGTGAAGTGTTAGTCAAGAAAGGCCCATCTACATCAGCACAAGACCCTTTCTGAAGCCGATCTTGAAATGATCCCGCGTACCAAGGCTTGGCCCAACATCTTAACATCCCCGGGATGGCTACGAGATGGGTACGATGCGGTAATTGGTTGTTTACCAATAATCTCCTTGATGCTAATAAACAGCATTTGTAATCCCACCCGAAACCCGCCAGCCAAGTCATCCCAAACGACTTTCCTCCTCCAAATGTCCTCCTCATTGGAACCCGAAAAACGGCTATTTCGATCTGGCTTTAGTTTATCTCAACAACGCACAGAATTTCTTTTTCTTATCTCACAGATTTTCCCGAGGGTGCTGTGCAAGGCTTCTCGTTTTCTTATATGTATCGGCAGTCATAACAAAGGGGGCTTTGCATATGTGATGACTCTTGTCTTTTCTGGAAGACATGAAGTATTATTGGTATTTCTGAAGGAAGTTCCTCCAGCAGTTATAACAACCTATGTCATGAGACCACGACGATTGGTATCGCTTATCCCGGATAGAGTAGGACTCTATGTACATTCCAAAGTGACAAAGGGACCCCCTAACTCACGGGAATGACGAGACCAATGGAAACGTCTCGCATTCACACATGCAATTAATAAATAAGATCGCCTGCCATGCGGGGTGTCTCTCACGGTATGATTTTAATGCAAAGACATTTGGTAAGTTGCCAAAGAAATGTTATGAATTAGCAGTCGAAGATGTTTCTGTTCTCAATAAAGAGTCCAGTAAGTGGTTATAAACAAATTAAATGATGGTTAAATCCTATTGTATATTGTGACAGTAATCTAGTGATGAATTAATTTACCACCAGCCATCGTAGTGAGTTAAATTTAAATTAATAACACAGAAAGGTAAATGAATGCACATAACAAGGCAGTGTCAATTTAGTTCAAACATATGTAAAGCAATTTATAGCTATCTAGAATCATACTGAGTAAAATGATTGAATACATTTTCCTGCATTACAAATGATAGACAAGATAGCTACCTCCATACAACAAAATTTTAAATGTCAATCGTAGCCACGTGATAGTGCACGAGTAGAAAATTAACATAATTTGTTAGTAT
>NC_090737.1:143769503-143777003 GCF_036898095.1 Palaemon carinicauda
GTCTCCTTTGCTAGGTTAGGGGCGGACACAGGAAGCTTTGCTTCCCTAGTCCATGTTGGAAGGATTCTGTACGAGATGATTCCTTCCTCTAGTGGCCTAGCAGACTGTCCTGTGTTGTTTTTCTCGGGCTGGAGAATGAGTTTTCTCTGTTGCCCGGCGAAATAACTTCACCTAACTTTGTTCTGGTTGGGAGGAGGTTAGCAAGTATTGCCAATCTTCCTCCCTAATAGACAACTCTTGGTTAGGATAAGCTTCCCTAACGGCTGAGTGTTTCTCCTGCTAGAACGAAGTCTATAGGACCCTTATCCCTTCCCCACCTCTCTTTCTTTTATTTTCTTTTAGCCGTAGTCCTACTTCCGTACCTTGTATAGGTTAGGATGAGGACAGGCTCAACTCTCTGCCGGCCGGCACTACGGGTTGGCTGGCAGAGACCATTTATTCTTTGCAGAGTGACCCCAGACCTCCCTTGGTCTCCCTTCCATGTCCGTCGGTAGAGCCCGGCAGACTATGGATTCTTTGGAAGCCTGAATGTTTCATTCTCCCCTTCCATAAGTTCACTCTTTCTGGATGGAAGGTCGTATGGCATGCCGCCCTATAACCTTACATCCATACTTTTTCTCTGACTATTGTGTTGCACCCCTATCCCGGCTGCCGGCTTGACAGCCGACAGCCGGGAAGGTAGAGATTCTCTGATTCTTGGCTACTGTCGGCGGCATGGTTTTATTACCTTTGCCGGCCGGCAGTGGAATCACAGCCCGAATTCGCTGGCCACTACAATTAGCGGCCAGCAGCCGGGTTTTATTGTTTTCAGCCATCGGCTGGCAATGATTGCCGACCGGCCCCACAGTCACGAATCAGTGGGGTGCCGCCTATTAGTTAAAGATAGTATACCTTTGATCTATAAAGGGGTAGTTGCCGTCCGGCACAATAACATGCGATGTACAGTAGTTGCTATATTCGTAGTGTAGTACACACTGCATTAGTAGAAACTGCTGTACAGAGTTTGTGATAACACTAATGTTCTTCATCGTACTTAATGTTATCTTGTAAAGCCTTTTGTTGAGACCGTACTTTATATAGAAAGTGAGTTCTTTTTGTATTCTTTCAATCCCGTATATTAAAATTACACATTAAATTCCCGATTAGGAAATTACAAAAGGTATTCTAGTATAGAATTAACCTTAGTTTTAATATTTTGGGAGGTTACAGCAATTGACTGAACTGGAAATACAAGTATGTGTCTTTCCTTCTTTCTTTTATAGCTTTTCTATATAAGTTAAATGTTTCAATATAAGTGAAAATCCTTCACTTGATACTCATGGATTTTTCTTCTCTTTACAGGAGGACCATCTGAAGTGCGGGAGTGTGTTCTGTAATGTCCGCAGTAAGAACTTCAGTGGACATCATTATTGCAGGAGGCACGAAGCATGCACAGCCTCCAGAGGTGTTCTCCGCTATTGGGACGCTCAGGTTTGTACAGTTTGTTCTAACCTGATTACCGAGGCTTTTGACGACCCTAAGTCAACGGAGTCAAGGGATGATGCCAGGGAAACGTTACAATCCTGGGTGAGGGGTTTTCAGATAAACACCTCAGGTCCCTACCTTCCAAATGAGAAGATGAGGGCCTACCTTCCAAATGAGAAGATGAGGGCCTACCTTTTCCCTAAAGCATCGGCTGATGCAATCATCCCCCAGCCTCAGGTGGAGATACCAATTGCCCTGAATCCGGTACATTGTGAAGTCTCAGCCGCCCTTCAAGACATCCAAGTGGACGATAGGATGTCGGAGGTGTCGGATTTTATTGAGAAAGACCTTCTAGGAGAAGGTCAGGAGGAGGAGCTGTTTCAGACTCCTCAAGTAGAAGAGCAAGAAATCGACGAAGTGTCGGTTACGTCGGTTCCGGACCCAGAACCGGTTCCTTCTACATCGTCTGCTATCCCAGATGAACTGGGAAGGACTCTTTCTTCCATTGTTGAGATGATCCAACAAATTCAAAGGAAGAATGATGAGAAGGAAGCTGCAATGAAACTGGAGTTACATAGACTTGCAGCATCACGTGGGCCCCAGAAGCGGCTCATCGTGAAGGATCTTCCCTTGTGCTCGAATACCAATCCTTGGAAGTATGCCGAACACATGCCAATGACAGCCGGGGAGATCGTGATCTCAGAAAAGTTGGGAGCAATTCCCCTGGAAGAAGTGGAATTTTGGCCCAACAAAGATTTTTATCCGGACTGCTATGCCCGTCTTAGGAAGGAGCCAGCCTTAAAGGAGGAGACGGAGGCGGAGGTCATAGTTTTTTACCATAGTAAAGCTCAGACGTTACTATCGACCTCGATGAAAGAGAGGGGCTTCAATAACTCAAAGGTGCCCGCCTTGAGTAGAAGCTTCCCTCCTTTGTGGCCTCTCCTACCAGAGCCTTTCCCTTCTTGGAAAAGGGATATAAGGCTGCCTTAAATGCGGTGGAGGCAGGGAAACCATGCCACAATTACGAAGGATTTCTATAGCTTTATTAAAGCTAGGAGAGCCTGTAGAGAGTTCGTGTTCGCCTCGGTTGCGGTGAGGCACGGACCGAGGAAACTGATCTCCTCTCGTATTTGGGGTAAAGACCTCTTTCCCAATGAAGTGGTTAAAGAGGTAGTAGACAAAAGGCCTACGCCATCCTCTCGGCCGGCTAAACCCTACCGACAGCAACATCAACAACAACTTCTTGTGACCGCGGTGCCTCAGACGGTGGCACAACCTCCAACCACATACCAGCTGGTACCTCAACAAACGGCGACACTGTCGCCAGTTCTTAACCCAGCCTCCGAGAGGCAGACTTCTTCCTTTCGTTCGAGAGCCAGAGGAACAGCCAGAGGTTCTTCTAGACGCCCTTCAAGAGGAAGGGGATCCAGGAGAGGACGCAGTCAAGGAGGCAAGGCCTCGGTCCACAACAGCAGAAGTAGATACTTCCAGTAGGAGGGAGATTACAGCTTTTTAGGGATCGCTGGACCTTCGATCCCTGGGCCCACAGCCTAAATAAGAATGGACTAGGTTGGAGCTGGAGCAGTCCTCCACCTCAATTTCCTCAATTCTTCCAACACTGAACCCCCGCTCTGGAAGAATATGTCCGAGAGCTCTTAGTCAAAAGAGTAATCCGGAAGTCTAAGTCCATCAAATTCCAAGGAAGGCTGTTTTGTGTTCCAAAGGAGGACTCAGAAAAACTCAGAGTCATTCTGGGCATATGCTGTGTCTATTGACTTGTCTGACGCTTATTGGCACGTTCCAATTATTCGTCACCTCTCCCCTTACCTAGGCTTCAAGTTACTTTGATAACTTTACGCCTTCAGAGCCATGCCTTTCGGGCTAAACATAGCCCCAAGGATTTTCACAAAGCTCGCGAACGCAGCCGTCCATCAGTTATGCCTAAAAGGGGTCCAAGTAGTAGCCTACTCGGACGACTGGCTGGTGTGGGCAGCATCCAGGACAGTATGCATGCAAGCTTCTAAGATAGTGATCCAGTTCCTGGAACATCTGGGATTCAAGATCAACATCAAAAAGTCTCGTCTTTTTCCAGCTCAAAAATTTCGGTGGTTGGGAATCCACTGGAATTTGGAGTCACATCGACTTTCCATTCCTAGTAAGAAGAGGAAAGAAATAGCAGGATCTGTCAAGAAACTATTGAAATCCAAACGGATATCAAGACACGAACAGGAGAGAGTGCTGGGCTCTCTACAGTTTGCTTCGATAACAGATCCAGTGCTAAGAGCACAGCTTAAGGATGCAACAGGTGGCTGGAGAAAATATGCATCAAACACGAAGAAATGGCACCTGTCAGCAGTTCACATTCAAGAGTTCCGCATTGTGACAGCGGACGCTCTATCTAGGTTTACACCTATAGAGTCAGAATGGTCCCTTGACGCAGGATCGTTCTCCTTCATCTCGAGTCAAGTCCCAGAGCTGCAGATAGGCCTCTTTGCGACGAAAGACAACAAGAAAATAGTTCGTTACGTGTCCTCTTACGAGGATCCGTTAGCGGAGGCAGTGGACGCTATGTCCCTGGGCTGGATCAGATGGTCCTGTATCTATCTGTCCCCCCCCCCACACCTCCTTTTGAAGGTCCTCGATATGCTGAGATCCTTCAAAGGGAAATTTGCAATAGTGGCCACAAGTGGCCAAATAGCGTATGGTTCCCTCTGGCATTGGAACTACGATTAAAATTCGTTCCGCTACCGGATCCATCCCTGTCTCAGCGAGTACAGAAGTCGACTGTCTTCGCTCCATCACAGAAAACACGGAACCTACATCTCATGATTTTCTCTCCTTAACAATGAGAAAAAGATTCGGTGTTTAAAAGTCGGTTTAGACTTTTGGAGGAAACCAGAAGACATTACGTATGAGGCTTCAGGGAAGAAATAGCTATCCTTTGTCAAGGTGAAGAAACTGAAAGAAATCCCGACAGATTCCTATTTATCATTCTTCATTCTCCTTCATGAGCAAGGTTTAGCAGCCTACACAATTCTATTGTTCAAGCCTGCCTTGACAAATCAGATACCATATGCCTTACAGGTTGACCTTTCTAACGATGTTCTTAATGAAGTAGCCCTTCAGCGCTTCCAAAGACCATTTGCTTGGTCATTAGATATGATTCCTCATTGTGTATAAATAATGAACAATGAGGAATGGGCTTAGATGGTTTTGAATTTAAGTCATATTTCTGTTTGTACTCGCCTTGGGGACCAGAGTTAGTGAATAGTGGCTCTCTCTACAGAGGAATGCCACGTCCAGTTCTTGGAGGGAGAACTGATTCTATTTCCAGACCCAACGTTTTTTACCAGGAACAAGCTACCCACCAACAGGTGGGGTCCCTAGAGAATCTGCCCTCTGGAGGAAGATGCATCTCTATGTCCAGTGGAGTGCCTAAAGGTCTATCTTCATAGAACTTCAGACTTTATGGGAGGAGAGCTGTTCAGAAGAGAAACCCTGGGTTCAAAGTTATCTATAACTAAGGGCGAAATTCACCCGTGTTATTCGCAGAACGGATCCAGACAGTACACCCGTTAGTCATGATCCGAGGAAAGTTGCCTCCTTCATAAAATTTCTTTAATTATATGGACTTTGAACATCCTTGTTTGCACACCGGCTGGTAGTCATCCAAGGCGTAGAATTCTTTAACCTTCTGTTTTAAGTCTGCAAGGAACAGTGTAATTAATTTGTGACGATTAATTAAGAGGGTGCGCATGTAGTCACTGTATGTTACTACACGCTGAGCGATAGGCCACAAAAGTGTCCTTACGAACTGTTCCATTGACGTCGGTAATCTATAGCATAATACGGACACTGGTGCCAAGCGTTTTTTACGCTTGTGTATGTAAACAGTATACAGACTATATCATTATTATTAATAATTCTATTGAAGTGGCGAATCTGTTTCCTAGTAGATGAAACAATATTTTCTGTTGACTGTTTTTCTTTATGCTTTTACGCATATCATCCACATTATATAAATTTTATAAATGTGATCTGATATGTTCGTTTATTAAATTTTAATAAACTAGTTCATAATAAACCCTGCGTCTTTTCGCCCACACTCATTTTTTTAGAAATGTACTGAGCATTAAGATTAAAATATGGATATTTTTATCATGGTATGTCTTTCGAGACTGTTCCCTGATTCAAGCAAAAGTCCACTCGCTCTAACGCTTCCTTGGAGGGGTTGACGTGGTACCCTAACGGGTTGGTGGCAAAGAGGCAAAATTTGTTTCTATGCGGATACAACCATTATCCAATAGTTACTAGGAGTGGTCACTTTGGGGAAGGTGTCACCAATTCATTCTGACTTTGGCGACTCTTATACAAACTTTGCTTTATAATGTATAGGGCGAGACCACTATACAAGCTTGTCATTTTGTCTTCCATAAGTTTTTACGTACTCCTCGAGACTTTTCCAGAGTCTAGTATGACTCATCCCTGTAGGGGGCAGGAAGCACTAACATAGTTCATGCTTAGATGAAATGATGTATGACAGTAACATCATAGGTCTCTAGGTCTAGACGGACCAGGAAAATACTTTCTTGAGAGTACGGCACTGATTGAGAATCCACAGATACAGTAATGCTCTGGTAAACTTCCATCAGGACGACATGGCCTGAGCCTAAAAAACAGATTTTGAGCGAAGCAAAAAATTTATTTTTGGGTGAGGTAGCCATGTCGTCCTAATGGACCCGCCCTTCCTTTTATTGTAAAAGGGCTGGTTGACCCCTCCCTATAATACAGTATCTGTACCACCTCGTATATCGCTACAAGGAATAAAGAGGGCGCTACCGCCTTCATCAGATACACACTGGAAACGGAATAGGAGAAATGCCTTATGAGCGGCTCTCTTTTCATTCTCGTTTCGGATTCTTATCACTATTCCCCCTCGAAGCGTTAATAATGTTCGGGGCGAAGATAGGTATGTGACGTGTCAAGAATACGTCCTCTGATCTTATGCGATATCCCTGTGAGATTATTTAGGGATATTCGCTCCAGGAGTTAGAATTCTGGATACCTTACGGTAAAATTCTCTGGGAATATCACTGTAGTCAAATATACCCTAGAAAGCTACCTTATAGGAACTTCCATCAGGACGACATGGCTACCTCACCCAAAAATAGATTTTTCGCTTCGCTCAAAATCCGTTTTATACTGCACTCTGTGGGAGGGAAATATGTTGTTTTTCTTCAAGTCTCTTCTCGTCCTGCTGTCAGATCTTCAAATTGAGTCATCTCATTCATTTTTGGGCCAGATGACCTGACATTTGGCAAAAAGGTCGGATGGTAAAACACTCAGGTGTGTTTTAGAAATTTGTTTGATGAAAACCTTTAAGATTATTTTATTGAGTTTTTGGTTTGCCATTGTCTGACAAAATATATATTTTGGTCTCCTGTGCCCTGATATCATAACCGAATGACCTGACATTTTGTACGGAGGTGCCATAGATAAATACCATAGGAAGTCAACAACATTATCAGCATACGTTTGCTCTAAATGGCTAATTTTGCAATTGTTGTTAATTTATAGTACAAAATCTTACATCTTTTGGCTTCTGTGCCCTTACAATTACATCATATGACCTGAAATTCCGTAGTAGGGTTCCTCGGGTATATGTCCACATCATGTGATTTGAGTTTTTTTTTTTTTTTTTTTTTTTTTTTTTTTTTTTTTTTTTTTTTTTTTTTTAACAAAAGAGTGCAATTATTGCTCCTATGCCCTGGTATTCAAACCATATGCCCTGAAATTTGTGGTAGAGAAATTCCTATAATATATATCCACAGGACGTTATTCCAAATTTTTGCATACACCACTTCAGAAGGGTTTCTTGTAAATTTATCGGCTATTCATTTCTGGAAAAGATTGATAGGTGCCAGACCATGGTTGCATGGGGAGGGAAATGGAGTGAAATATGCTGTATTTTCTAGGCAAATGTTGCCTTTTTATTTTATTTATTTTTTTTTTTCTCCATTTAGGCTTCTCCATGTC
>NC_090737.1:143799503-143802003 GCF_036898095.1 Palaemon carinicauda
ATTTGGCTTTCGTAAAAACCTTGGAGTATGTGATGTTCTTCTTACAAACTCCAATGCTGTACAAAAATACATTGATTGTGGTCAGAGAGTTCGTATGATTGGCCTTGATTTGAGTGCTGCCTTTGACCGTGTTAATCATGAGATCTTTGTTTTCAAACTCAAACAGTTGAGTTTAGGTGGGTGTTTTCTTAGGATAATTATGGATTTTTTGTTGTTGATAGCCAATATAGTTTGTTTAGGAGTGTGATAGCTTGTGTTCTTGGCCTATTACTTTTCATACTTTGTAAACATGATATGTGGTTTGGCCAAGAAAAAAAGCTCGTTGCCTATGCAAATGATGCATAGAAGTGTTTTAATTCTTTCATTCTGCCTTGTTTCATGTATTAACTTCATGTCCTGTCAGCTGCGGAGTCTCATCCTAATTTGCCAGACAGAAATCTATTGTCTATTTTATTTCTTATCCCTAAACTAGATAATAATCTTTGGCACTGTCGTTCATTTAGCTTGTTACCCATGTGGCATATGATTTTTCATAATTCTGACTATCCTATCTATCAAGATCTTCCCGGACAGTACCATCCTGTTTGTAATACTAGGTATGCCTTCTACCTCATAAGGCCCAATACTTCCCAATATTCTAGAAGTTTTATTCCATCTGTGACCAAGTTGTGGAAAGATCTTCCTAATCAGATAGCTGAATCAGTGGAGCTTGAAAAGTTAAAACTTGCAGCAAATGCTTTTATGTTGAACAAGCTAACATGAATCTCTTTTATAGTTTATGTATAAAAGATCTATTTTAATGTTTTTACTGTTCTAATATTTTACTTTAATTGTACACTACTTTTCTGGTAGTTTATTTATTTTCTATCCTCAATGGGCTATTTTTCCATGTTTGAACCCTTGGGCCTATAGCATCTCACTTTTCAAACTTGGGTTGTAGCTTAGTTAATAATAATAATAATAATAATAATAATAATAATAATAATAATAATAATAATAATAATAATAATAATAATAATAATAATAATAATAATAATAATACTGTGTATACCCAAAATATGTGGTTTTGTTTAGAAAAAAAAGTTCGTTACATATGCAGATGATGTTACTCTCTTCGCACCAATTAAAATTCCTGAATATAGAGCTGGGGTTGCTAAATCCCGTAATAAAGATCTAGCTAAAATTGGTGTTATGTTTAAATTATGAGGCCTGAAGTCGAAGCATAACATTACTCAAAGTATGGTTGTATGTAATTCGAATACAATGACTTCTCAGCATACAGATTCTTACATATATAATGTTTCTTTAACTATATACAACTTTAAAATTTCAGGCACTATTCTTGATTACATTTTTACTTTTGAGAAACATTCGGTTATTATTATCTCCAGAAAAGAAAGTTTTAATCTTATCCTTCTATCTTGTTTCGAGTATTGTTCTCCTGCAAGAAAATTGCAGTCTATTAAATATCTCATTCCTCATCTTGATAATAATCTCTAGCACCGTTTTCTAGTTAGTTCCTTATGCAAGCTGCATAAGATTTTTCATAATTATGACCATTATTTGCATTCAGGTCTTCCCAGACTATATCATCCTCTGCGTAGTAATAAGTATGTAGTTAATTCTAACAGGCTTACCTTCTCTATAATAGGCTTCAAGAGTACTCAACATTCTAAAAGTTTTATTCCAGTAATCACGAAGTTCAATTAGTGGAACTTGAGGCTTGTAGCCTCTATTTCCCATCTAGGGTTGTAGCTTAATTGGTAATAATAATAATAATAATAATAATAATAATAATAATAATAATAATAATAATAATAATAATAATAATAATAATAATAATAATAATAATAATAATAATAATAATGATGATGATGCTGAAGATGATAACTCGCGTAGAGAAAACACAAAGCTTAACTTTGAAGGGAAGGTTTAATTTGCAATTTAAGAAAGTGAAGTTGGCACTTTCAGGGGAGGTGGAGGAAGGTTTGAATAAGCAAATTAGTATTAGGACCGTTAAATCAACAGCATTTTCCTCAACCTCAATAACAGAGGTTCTCTAAACTATACTCAATGCAACGAGAAAGGGCCCAAATACGCACACACAAACACACCGTTCCCCTGCTCCATACTCTCCATATAGTCACCTTCATAACCAAGGCAAGGCAATTATCTTCAACGTGGACAGGTATTTCTTGGAAGAAAAGAGAGAGAGAGAGAGAGAGAGAGAGAGAGAGAGAGAGAGAGAGAGAGAGAGAGAGAGAGAGAGAGAGAGAGAGAGAGATTTCTGAATTACATCAATTTATATATATATATATATATATATATATATATATATACATATATATATATATGTATGTATATATACATATATATATATATATATATATATATATATATATATATATAGAGAGAGAGAGAGAGAGAGAGAGAGAGAGAGAGAGAGAGAGAGAGAGAGAGAGAGAGAGAGAGAGAGATGGGGGAGGAGGGTTTGAAGAGT
>NC_090737.1:143802503-143807503 GCF_036898095.1 Palaemon carinicauda
AAAGTTCGTTACATATGCAGATGATGTTACTCTCTTCGCACCAATTAAATTTCCTGAATATAGAGCTGGGGTTGCTAAATCCCATAATAAAGATCTAGCTAAAATTGGTGTTTTGTTTTAAATTATGAGGCATGAAGTCGAAGCATAACATTACTCAAAGTATGGTTGTATGTAATTCGAATACAATGGCTTCTCAGCATACAGATTTTTACATATATAATGTTTCTTTAACTACATACAACTTTAAAATTTTGGGCATTATTCTTGATAACATTTCACTTTTGAGAAACATTCGGTTATTTTTCTCTCCAGAAAAGAAAGTTTTAATCTTTTCCTTCTATCTTGTTTCAAGCATTGTTCTCCTGCAAGAAAATTGCAGTCTATTAAATATCTCATTCCTCATCTTGATAATAATCTCTAGCAATGTTTTCTAGTTAGTTCCTTATGCAATTTGCATAAGATTTTTCATAATTATGACCATTATTTGCATTCAGGTCTTTCCAGACTATACCATCCTCTGCGTAGTAATAGGTACGTAGTTAATTCTAACAGGCTTACCTTCTCTATAATAGGCTTCAAGAGTACTCAACATTCTAGAAGTTTTATTCCAGTAATCACGAAGTTCAATTAGTGGAACTTGAGGCTTGTAGCCTATATTTCCCATCTAGGGTTGTAGCTTAGTTGGGTAATAATAATAATAATAATAATAATAATAATAATAATAATAATAATAATAATAATAATAATAATAATAATAATAACTCGCGTAGAGAAAACACAAAGCTTAACTTTGAAGGTAAGGTTTAATTTGCAACTTAAGAAAGTGAGGTTGGCACTTTCAGGGGAGGCGGAGGAAGGTTTGAATAAACAAATTAGTATTAGGACCGTTAAATCAACAGCATTTTCCTGAACCTCAATAACAGAAGTTCTCTACACTATACTCAATGCAACGAGAAAGGGCCCAAAAAGGAAGGCAATGAATTCCCCAAACTTATGCCATTTCTCCACAGATCACCAACATACCTTCTTTCTCCAACACTGTTCCACCTTATCGCATGTCGCAGTCTTTCTTCCTCTTTCTGTTTATATACAGAATAGATCGGTGCATTTCAAAAGTTGTATCCGTAATTATTCTAACTTTTGTTCCACACAAAATCCAAAGTGTGCTTTCTGTATAAAGTTTTTTCTCTATATATTAGGTGACACACACACACACACACACACAAATACACGCACACAAACACACAGTTCCCCTGCTCCAAACTCTCCATATAGCCACCTTCATAACCATGGCAAGGCAGTTATCTTCAACGTGGACAGGTATTTCTTGGAAGAAAAGGAAGAGAGAGAGAGAGAGAGAGAGAGAGAGAGAGAGAGGAGAGAGAGAGAGAGAGAGAGAGAGAGAGAGAGAATTTCTGAATTACATCAATATATATATATATATATATATATATATATATATATATATATATATATATATACACGCACACATACACACACACACACACACATATATATATATATATATATATATATATATATATATATATATATATATATATGTATATATATAGTACATATATGTATATATATATATATATATATATATATATATATATATATATATATATATATATATATATATTGATGTAATTCAGAAATTCTCTCTCCTCTCTCTCTCTCTCTCTCTCTCTCTCTCCTCTCTCTCCTCCTCTCTCTCTCTCTCTCTCTTCCTTTTCTTCCAAGAAATACCTGTCCACGTTGAAGATAACTGCCTTGCCATGGTTATGAAGGTGGCTATATGGAGAGTTTGGAGCAGGGGAACTGTGTGTTTGTGTGCGTGTATTTGTGTGTGTGTGTGCTGCCTTTGACCGTGTTAATCATGATATCTTTGTTTTCAAACAGTTGAGTTTAGGTGGGTCTTTTCTTAGGATAATTATGGATTTTTTTGTTGTTGATAGCCACTATAGTGTGTATAGGAGTGTGATAGCTTGTGTTCTTGGACCATTAATTTTCATACTTTGTAAACATGATATGTGGTTTGGCCAAGAAAACAAGCTTGTTGCCCAAGCAAATGATGCACTTAAAAATTTTTGATGATCAATCTTTTCTGAAGAAGTGTTTTAATTCTTTCATTCTGCCTTGTTTCAAGTGGCCGCGGGGGCATATGAAAATTAGAATAGCGCCAACGTTATCCCTGCGTGTCGTAAGAGGCGACTAAAAGGGACGGGACGAGGGGGCTGGGAACCCCCTCTCCTGTAAAAAATTCCTGCGAGACATCGACAAGGAGATGGAGCTGGGGGGAGAGTGACTGCTCCCCGCACTCTAGTTTTGGGGTGTTTAAATGTGCGTGGATGTAGTACGATAGAGAGTAAAAGATGTGAGATTGGAAGTATGTTTAGAAGTAGAAGGATGGATGTATTGGCCTTGTGTGAGACAAAGATGAAAGGAAAGGGTGAAGTGATGTTTGGTGAAATGTCTGGTAGAGTGTCTGGGATTGAAAGGGGAAGAGCGAGAGAGGGTGTGGCGTTATTGCTGAGTGAATGGATGACAGGTAAAGTAGTGGAATGGAAGGAGATATCATCTAGGTTAATGTGGGGTAAGGGTTAGGTTGGGTAGGGAATGTTGGGCGTTTGTCAGTGCGTATGGCCAGGTAGTGAGAAAAGTGAAGAAGATCGGAATGAGTTCTGGAATGATTTAACTAGGTGTGTAGAAGGACTGGGTAGAAGGAATTATGTAGTTGTTATGGGTGACTTAAATGCTAGAGTGGGCGCTGGAGAGGTAGAAGGTGTCATTGGTAAGTATGGCGTACCAGGTGAAAATGAGAGTGGTGAGACACTGGTAGACATGTGTGTTGAACAAGAGATGGTAATAAGTGCTAGCTTCTTTAAAAAGAAAGATAAAAATAAGTATACATGGGTAAGAGTGGCAAATGGAAGAGTAGTAGAAAGGGCATTAATGGATTATGTGTTGGTAACTAAAAGAATGTTTGGAAGATTGAAAGACGTGCACGTGTTTAGGGGTATGGCTAACAGTATGTCTGATCATTTTTTGGTGGAAGGAAAATTAGTTGTAGCAAAAGAGTGGGGGAATAGAGTAGGTGGATGTAAAAGGGAGGTAGTGAGGATTGAAGAGCTAATAAAACCGGGGGTAAAAAGTAAATATCAGGAAAGGTTGGAAATGGCATATGATGAGGTGAGAGTAAGAGAAACTGGTAATTTAGAGGAGGAGTGGAAGTTAGTAAAAGAAAATTTTGTTGGGATTGCAAGTGATGTATGTGGCAAGAAGGTTGTTGGAGGCAGCATGAGGAAGGGCAGTGAATGGTGGAATGAAGGAGTGAAGGTGAAAGTGGAAGAGAAAAAGAGGGCTTTTGAAGAATGGCTGCAGAGTAATAGTATAGAGAAGTATGAAAAATATAGAGAGAAAAAGGTGGAAGTAAAGCGCAAGGTACGTGAGGCAAAGAGGGCAGCTGACCTGAGGTGGGGTCAGGGATTGGGTCAGTCATATGAAGAGAATAAGAAGAAGTTTTGGAAAGAAGTGAAGAGAGTAAGGAAGGCTGGCGCAAGAATTGAAGAGACAGTGAAAGATGGAAATGGAAGGTTGTTAAAAGGAGAGGAGGCAAGGAAAAGGTGGGCGGAATATTTTGAAAGTTTGCTGAATGTTGAGGATAATAGGGAGGCAGATATAATTGCTGTTCCAGGTGTTGAGGTGCCAGTGATGGGAGATGAGAATGAGAGAGAGATAACAATAGATGAAGTGAGGAGAGCACTAGATGAAACGAGAGTAGGAAAAGCATCTGGTATGGACGGTGTGAAAGCTGAGATGTTGAAGGAAGGGGGTGTGACTGTACTTGAATGGTTGGTGAGATTGTTTAATATGTGTTTTGTGTTGTCAATGGTACCAGTAGATTGGGTTTGTGCATGTATTGTACCACTATATAAAAGGGTAAGGGAGATGTGCATGAGTGTTGTAATTCAAGAGGTATTAGTTTGTTGAGTGTAGTTGGAAAAGTGTATGGTAGAGTATTGATTAATAGGATTAAGGATAAAACAGAGAATGCAATCTTGGAAGTACAGGGTGGTTTTAGAAGAGGTAGGGATTGTATGAATCAGATTTTTACAGTTAGGCAGATATGCGAGAAATATTTAGCAAAAGGTAAGGAGGTGTATGTTGCGTTTATGGATCTGGAGAAAGCATATGATAGAGTTGATAGGGAAGCAATGTGGAATGTGATGAGGTTATATGGAGTTGGTGGAAGGTTGTTGCAAGCAGTGAAAAGTTTATACAAAGGTAGTAAAGCATGTGTTAGAATAGGAAATGAAGTGAGTGATTGATTTCCGGTGAGAGTGGGGCTGAGACAGGGATGTGTGATGTCGCCGTGGTTGTTTAACTTGTATGTTGATGGAGTGGTGAGAGAGGTGAATGCTCGAGTGCTTGGACGAGGATTAAAACTGGTAGGCGAGAATGACCATGAATGGGAGGTAAATCAGTTGTTGTTTGCGGATGATACTGTACTGGTAGCAGACACAGAAGAGAAGCTTGACCGACTAGTGACAGAATTTGGAAGGGTGTGTGAGAGAAGGAAGTTGAGAGTTAATGTGGGTAAGAGTAAGGTTATGAGATGTACGAGAAGGGAAGGTGGTGCAAGGTTGAATGTCATGTTGAATGGAGAGTTACTAGAGGAGGTGGATCAGTTTAAGTACTTGGGGTCTATTGTTGCAGCCAATGGTGGAGTGGATGCAGATGTACGTCAGAGAGTGAATGAAGGTTGCAAAGTGTTGGGGGCAGTTAAGGGAGTAGTAAAAAATAGAGGGTTGGGCATGAATGTAAAGGGAGTTCTATATGAGAAAGTGATTGTACCAACTGTGATGTATGGATCGGAGTCGTGGGGAATGAAAGTGATGGAGAGACAGAAATTGAATGTGTTTGAGATGAAGTGTCTAAGGAGTATGGCTGGTGTATCTCGAGTAGATAGGGTTAGGAACGAAGTGGTGAGGGAG
>NC_090737.1:143812503-143822503 GCF_036898095.1 Palaemon carinicauda
TATATATATATATATATATATATATATATATATATATATAATATATATATATATATATATATATATATATAAATATATATATATATATATATATATATATATATATATATATATATATATTGTGTAGGGTATTCAAATGCTAAGATTACTATTCTATTCTATTCTTGATATATTCTTATGTAGTTAATATATAATTAGTTTCAAATGATAATTGTTATTTACCTATGAATTTTAAAGACAACTAGTTGCTCTAGGATAAATCGATATCTAAATACATTTTGTTTAGGTTAAAAACTGTTTTCTAATATCAAGATATTTTTTAAGTGAGGGGGGGTTGCTAGCAATATAAAAAAATATTACCGCAGCTGGGTGTTTTTGAAGATAAAGAAAATCTCAGCTCTGTCATTGATCGCATCGCGCTTTTGAATTCATTTTTGTTAAATAGGTGATTAATTTCTATACTTAGAGAACAGTTCGTGTTTACCTCTTGATAAAAGGCTTTCGGAGGGAAAAACAGAAAGGAAAAATTGTTCTTTAAATAAATTCAACACACACCTTTGAATAGCTTTTGTACCTAAATAACAGACATTGTGCTATGAATGCGAACCTTTGAACTAGTATATATTTTTTTTATGTTCCTAGAAAGGAATAATCAAAGTTGTGATTTACGAATATCTGCTTGTTTTTGATGATCAAAGAATCTGTTTAACAAAATTATATTTACTTAAAAAAAGAATAATTATGAAAAAAATCGTCATATTTTCCTTACTTATCATTGCATATCATAGAGGCGGGATATGAAACATATTCTCATGTTTTGATGCAGGGTTATTCTGGGTTGGTCATTAATTAATCAGCTAATTTCATGTTAATTGGGTTTGAAAGACAAGTTCTCCCGTGTTAGAATTCATCTAATTAGCATTTACGTCATGGAAATTATGGTGGAGCATAAAACAAAGTATTTGATGTTCGTGATTTTTTTATTCACTTCAGTCGATGGGCGGCAGCTGATCTATGACCAGTTTATCTCTCATAAATCAACAGATTCACAGCGATGATTTTATTCCATGTGCTGTTTATATATATATATATATATATATATATATATATATATATATATATATATATATATATATATATATATATATATATATATATATTATCTATGCGAGCATTTCTATGATGGCCGTGACCAGTCACAGTTTACTGGCTACCAGATACCAAATAATCATTAGGGGAAAAAGAAATGCTGCTTACGATCAGTTTTTCATATAAAGATTTCCCTACCTGCTGAGGTTTTCTCCAAGACATTAGAATGAATGCAATTTAAATAAAGATTACACCTTCATAAGAGAAGCAGTATTCGTGTTCGCCTTGTGAGGAGTAAAATTCTATTGACAAATTGATGAACGTATATATGATCTTAGGTCTCTATTAAGGTTGAGGAAAGGATCAGTTATTGTAGACGTGGGTATGCTCCAGCTGGATTTATCCTATCATTAACTTTCGCTGAGAGGGAAACTATTTCAAATCAATGGCATGGTCGTCTGGAATCTATACTTCTCTCGTGATAAGCGGGCGCACAGGTTTTGTCATGGAGGGACCAGTGTTCTAAACAAAGGATGAATTCTAATGATTCTTTAGAGAGAATTTTAACATGAAATTTTAAGGTAACCGTTTTAAATTAACCATGCAGTTGAATGAAGTAAAATCTTCCTTTTCATCTTCCGTTTACTGTTTAACAAAAGGAACGTCAATGAAATCAGAGGAGACAGAAGCGAAATAGTTCAAGTCATGAAGGTCGAAGGGATGAAACTCTCAATCAATAGACAAATAAAATTTCAGTATAAAAAATTTTGATTTTTTTTTTTTTAACACAAACTACTTTTACATATAGTAAATAAGCTGCCATTTGGTACCTTTTGGAGTTTTCTCTTCGGTTTTTAATACCATAGAGCTTAAACTTCATATTCTGCAATTTTAATCCGCTTTCTTTCTTTCATCCATTACATTCTTCCCTTTTTTCAATTTTATTGATATTTTTTCATCTAAGAAGTAAGTGTTGAATACGGATAATAGGATACTTCATTAAATAAAAGAAATCCTTTTCCATTATTATTATTATTATTATTATTATTATTATTATTATTATTTTTAGTGTTGAATACGGATAATAGGATCCTTCAATAAATAAACGAAATCCTTTTTTCATTGTTATCATCACCATTATTATTATTATTATTATTATTATTATTATTATTATTATTATTATTATTGTTATTATTATTGTTGTTGTTGTTGCTGTTGAATACGGATAATAGGATCCTTCACTAAATAAAAGAAATCCTTTATTATTATTATTATTATTATTATTATTATTATTATTATTATTATTATTATTATTATTATTATTATTATTATTATTATTATTGGTGTTGAATACGGATAATAGGATCCTTCATTAAATAAAAGAAATCCTTTTTCATTATTATTATTATTATTATTATCATTATTATTATTATTATTACTAATGATGATAATAATAATATTATCATTATCATTATTCCAAAACAACACTAAGTCATAAAGTTTTCTTCCACAAAAAAAAAAAACTGCAAGAAAAATAAATATACAAGAGAAGAATGAAAAAATCTGAATAGATTTTTCTTCGTGTTATGAAGCTCAAAAATAGAAAAGAGAGAAGTGAAGCATAAAAGAAATATCAAAATATTTCAAAACTTTCCAGTACCAATCACGCAGCATCCCGACTAATTTCAGCATCTGCCGTTTTTTCCGGACCGCAATAACCACATAAAAAAAATGTTTCCCTCGAAATCATTTTGAGCAATTGGTCCATAAACCCTGATTTATGTGACCTCTTCATTTCCTAAAACTACCACACTCTTCCCTTGCAAAATTTCTCTGTAAATAGTTTATTTCTTTAGGAGTGTTGTCTTTTATAACGCGAAATGAGAAAACATACCATTTTGAACAATTGTCATCGCATTTAATTTTGTCGTATTTACAGGATATTATTTTCGGTAAAGACAGATGTGAGTTCTAATCAGCACTAAGGTTCGTATCTTTGACCGTCCGGAATTACTTGCTTAATAAAGAATTTCCCAGCGGGTCGGTGATCCCCTGCCAGAGTGAAGATATATTTGATTATATATATATATATATATATATATATATATATATATATATATATATATATATATATATATATATTTATATATATATATATATACACACATATATATATATATATATATATATATATATATATATATATATATATATATATATATACATATATATATGTATATATATATATATATATATATATATATATATATACATATATATATATATATATATATATATATATATATATATATATATATATATATATATATATGTATATATATATACATACATACATACATATATATATGTAAATTTATATATATATATATATATATATATATATATATATATATGTATATATATATATATATATATATATATATATATATATATATATATATATATATATATATATATACGCACAAGAAGAAAAAGAAGAGAGGATGTTAACCCTAAGGGACTTGACGGCCCACCTCTTAAATAGAAGAATAAATATTACAATGAAATAAAACTGAATGAGGCTATACAGCGTCATGAAATAGCTACTTCAGAATATTTGACAATATTCTTAAAGCTAAAGTTAGGAATAAATGCAAATGTTCAAAGAAATTCAAATTATATATACATACATACATGCATAAATACACACACATACACATACACACACACATACACACACAAACACACACACACATATATATATATATATATATATATATATATATATATATATATATATATATATATATATATATATAAATATATATCATCATCATCATCAACATCATCATTATCATCTCCTCGTTCACCCATTAACGCCAAGGGCCTCAGTTAGATTTCGCCAGTTGTCTCTATCTTGAGCTTTCAAATCAATACTTCTCAATTGATCATCTATTACTTCACGCTTCATAGTCCTCAGCCATGTAGGCCTGGGTCTTCCAGGTCTTTTAGTACGTTGTAAAACCCAGTTGAAAGTTTGGTGAATTACAGTAATCTCTCTTGAGGAGTGCGAAGAGTATGCCCAAGCCATCTCCATCTACCCTTCACCATGATCTCATCAACATATGGCACCTGAGTATTTTCTCTTATAGTTACATTTATAGTCCGGCCCTCCCATTTAACTCCCAATATTACTCTGACGGCATTGCTCTCAAACCTACAAAATCTGTTGGGTATCGTTTCATTGTCATACCGCGACTCATGTCTAACACCGATCTTACTAAACTGATATATACAGCCTGACTTTTATATGTAATTTCAGGCGTTTTGCTTTCCAAATTCTACTTAACCTTCCCATTCCCTGATTTGCTTTTTTTTTTTTTTATCTTTGATTAAACCATAATTCTAAAGACCCTATATTAGAGATCATAGTTCCTAAACATTTAAATGATTCCAACTCATTGATACTTTTTCCTTCCAATGATATTTCATTATCCATTGCATAATCCATTTTCATCACCTCTGTCTTGCTTCTATTTGTCTTGAGACCAAACTCCTGTAATATGTCATGCATTCTATTAAGAAAGCTTTGCAAGTCCTGTAGGGTTTTGCTAATAAAGACAGCGTCATCAGCATACTGTAGGTCCGCTAACATCCTGTTACCAGTCCAATCCAACTCTTCACTATTATTAAATTAAAAGTTTTTGTTTATTTTAAATTGTAATAATGTAAGTAGTGTACCAAATATATCTTAGTTGGTAGTCAAATAATTTCTATAAAAGAATCATCCATGTAAATGTTAAATTCTAATGTAATCAAAAGAAAATTTAGAAAATCCAGAAAAGTACACTATCAATTGTTCTACATATAGTGTATAATACCAAATGTATATATCTAAAATGCTGTTTTGTTATTATTATTATTATTATTATTATTATTATTATTATTATTATTATTATTATTATTACTATTATTATTATTATTATTATTATTCTCCACCAACCACAACTGTTCTATGCATTACAAAATCCATGAGGAGGATAAAAAACATAGGTGACAATACATATCCTAGGAACATTCCACTGTCCACTGGAAATTCATTTGATAGGACTCCATTAAAATTAACTTTGCACTTGCTGTGTTCATGAACAGTCCTAATCAAATGTACATATTTAAGAAGAACTCCATAATGCAGGACGCTCCACAAAATTAGCTGTTGCACACTATCAAAGACTTTTTCATAGTCAACAAATGCCATCAAATGTGACTTTCTATATTCAACACATTGCTGTACAACCTGTCTTAAAATGGAAATTTTGTCAGTACAACTTCTACATTTCCTACATTTTGCTTATTCATCTCTCAGCTTTTCATTAATCTTTCTCTACAGACTGTTTAGAATGAGTATACTATATATTTTCATGATAACTGATGTAAGTATGAGGCCTCTGTAATTATTGCTTTCAGTCAGATTTTATTTTTTATTTTTGCCATTTTGACCAACACTCCAACCTCCCAGGTTTTTGCCTCCTCATGCCATATTCTACAAAATAATCTTGTAGCTATTCTGGGAGTTACTTCATTTTCGGCCAAAATCATCTCATCAATTATTCCCTCCTATCCAGAGGTTTTCCATCTCTTGAGTTGTTTAATGATATCTTCGACTTCAAACACAATGAATTCATTTATGGATATATCAAGGTTTCTGGTATATCAATCAAATTATTTTCTGCATATGTCCTATTCATAACCTCACTAAAGTGTTCCATCCAACGTTGCCTTCCGTGGTCTGTTGTTATAATAGAACCATCTCGCTTTTTAATTGGTATATGCTTTTTTTTTTGCCACAGCAGAGATTTCATTAATAATTCTATGATCAATTCTTACACCATAGCTACTCCCTGAATTCATCGCGTTTTCAGCCTTATTTGCTTTACTATTTAATATTCTCTCCAGTCATCCCTGGCTTTTCTTTTGACCTAAGTATCAGTACTGAATTACTTAGCATGCTATACCTTGTAATTTTCATTACTTCCTCGGAAACTTGCAACAATCAGTTTCTGTCTTTGTCTCCTTTTTATAGTATCCCAAGTATCATTCGATACCCATGGATTTTTTCCTTGTAACTGCATGTCCCAAAACTTCACCACCAACAGACTGGTTTTTTCTAAATCTCACACCGTTCCTCATTATTTAATAGCTCTCAGTCTCTCAAAGTCTCTAAGACTGCAAATCGACTCCTACATTCAATTGCAAATGTTTCTCTGTGTTCATCTTCCAGAAGCTTCGTTGTATCAAACCTAAGTATTCTATCTACATTCATGTTTGGTGCTTTTAGTTTTAATTTCAGTGTAATAATGAGGAGCTGGTGACCAGTATTAATATATGCACCTCTATACCTTCTTACATTTCACAGAGTCCCCCTTCTCTCTTTATTAATGGAAATGTGATCTATCTGATTTTAGTAATTGCCACATGGTGAAGTCCATGTATGCTTGTGGATGTTCTTGTGCTGAAAAAGAGTACCTCTAATGACAAGATTGTTTGTTGAATAAAAACTTATTAAATGTGCTCCATTTTCATTTGCAACTTCGCCAAGACACTCAACACCCATCACATTCTCTATCCCTTTATTTTTTTTCTGCTAACATTAGCACTGAAGTCGCCAACAACAATTTTCATATCTCTCTCTGGGATCGCATCTATTACACGCTGCAGTTCTTCATAGTATCTATCTTTCCTTTCTTCAAGGGAATCCTTTGTTGGGGAATAGTAAAATATAATACTCATATTGCACTTCTTTAATTTGAACTTTGCTAGTAACAATATACTATTTACAGCTGTCTACTCAATTAATGTTTTTTTCTGTTCTTGGTGCCATCAATGCCATCTACCTTACCTGAATAGATATATATATATATATATATATATATATATATATATATATATATATATATATATATATATATATATATATATGTATATATATATATATATATATATATATATATATATATATATATATATATACACATATACATACATACATATATATATATATATATATATATATATATATATATATATATATATATATATTCTCTTGATCTAAGGTATCCTTAACAATTCCCTTACAATCTGTTCCACTTAGGGAACATAAATTCAATCTCCACTTGCTGTAAATTTCCATTATGATTCATGGTTCTAACACACTAATTACCAATTTTTTATTTTTCTTTAATGTTTATAAACCGGGAGATTCTTCGCACCACGCTATGCCCGGGACTGGGGTCTATTCTATCATTTTCGCTTTTCATAGAGTGACTAAATCCAGAGGATAGTCAGTTTCTTGTAACACATATTGCTTATATAACTAAGACAAGTTACCCCTATCGGTTCTTACTAATTCCAGCAAGATCATCATCTCTCTCGAGTGAGTGTTACTGTATGCTAGTGAGTCCCATTTTGTGATCCGAGAAATCAGCTGATTTAACGCGAATAACAAAAGCCTAACGAGTGCAATGTAGCTACAAGTTTTCGTGAATAGTCGGTGATTAGTTTGAGGTTAAAAAAGTGGGATAAAACGTCGGCATAGGATAGTTATCTTATTAATTACTAAAAATCTGAACAAGATGGCAGCCTCTAACACAAGCAAGGCATGGAGGATATTGCTGCAATCAGCAAAAGCAAGAGTAAATTCCATGAGTTGGCACAACAAGAACTAGATCTACTGATAACAGAGGTCACAAATAGCTCCAACCAGTGTGACGAAAAAATATTCTCAAACATATTGAAACAATATGATCCAACAAACTCGAACAAGTCATCAAAATAATAGAAGAAATTCCAAAGACGATCCAGGTGATAAAGAGACTTATAAAGAAAGTTTACTTCAATCAGCACATTCCATTCAAGAACAATAAGAAGTCCAATATGGTGAATATGCTGATTGATGCATTGGAAAAAAGAATGACAAAATGGTCCAATACATGTAAGATGTGGTACAGTATTCTTAATCCACAACAATTATTAAGGAAATGCGATGCATGCCATGTACCAACACTCCCTACTTGCGCTGAAATACAACAAAAAAATAATAATAAAGACACAAAGGTATTCTGCTCAACCTGCTTAGTCAGGATAGAAAATATAATTAGGTCAAGACTGAATCTGCAAATAGTTGAAGAAGAAGAAGAAGAAGAAGAAGAAAAAATATAGAGGATATGCGTAAATCATTGATACAACATATAATGCCATTCAGCAGCATATTTAAGAAGAAATAAATAATCAGATGGAAACAAATAATAGACCCAAGAGACTCTACCCAGAAGTACATACTTTTAGGGAAGAGCAAGAAAAAGAAAAAAAAAAGAAAAGAAAAATATAGTCTGCAATTTACCGAAAAGAGGGAATTGCAGATTAAGCAAAAGATGCCCCTACAGGCATCCAAAGATATGCCATAATTATGAAATATATGGTAAATGTGCATATTTAGACGGATATGGAGACGAATGCAGAGATCTCCAAAAATATGCAAAATCTAAAAGAAGGAAAAGGATGCAAATTCAACAAAAATTGTCGAAATATGCATTCTGCAACCATGACTGAAAGTCAGAAAACTCAAAAGCAAACAGACAAGAAAAATGAAAGCAAAAATGAAACAAAAAAAAAGAAAAAGAAACAAATAACAAGCCGAGAATATACCACGCTATGCACAAAAGGCCCGAAGATATGATGCCTTTCAACCCAAATATGCACAATTAGAGACAAACTATAAAGAATGAATCTATAATGCCAGGGGTTGGTGCAGATATGGGGATAATTGCAGTTATACACAAAAAAATAAATATGAAGGCGAAAGAGCAAATATAATAGAAAAGTTGGATTTTTTAATGGCAGAATTCCTGGAAATGAAGAAAAGAACATCATATCAGAACAGGAAGGAAGCATGGAAAAATCCATATTATTATCAATATTAAATAATGGAGATGAAACACAAACCAGCATAGTGATGAATGCGCAGGGTTCTGTCACGAGTAACTCTAAAAGGAAAATAGAGTTCTTAGAATAACTAACCCAAATTGAAAAAAATAGATGTATTAGATATAAGTGAAACATGGTATTCCCAAGAGACTGGCAGTGATGACCAGATAAAGGGTTTCCAAACATATAGATCAGACAGAATAAATAGGCTTCAAGGGGGAACTGCAATATATGGAAGAGGCATAAATCAAGGAAAAATATGTGAAAAATACAGCAACACAGAATGTGAATTGATTGCGGTAGAATTTGAAAAGGAAAAATTAGTGAATATTGTAGTTTATAGACCCCCAAATACTAAGGAGTTTAACATAATAATAGAAAGAATTGATGATATATGTAGAAACCATAAAGACTGGAATATACTCCTATCCAGAGTTTTTAACTTTCTTTTCCTGGATTGGAAAGAATGGATAGAAGAAAGTGGATGTATATATACATATAAAAAAGAGAGTAATAGTAGCGCAGAAGATAAGAGGTAATTTGAGAAGCTTCAAGATATGCTATTAGAACATAATATGTATCAAATAAACCACATTTCAACAAGAAAAGACAATATCCTAGATTTAGTATTTGTGAATGAGGTGAATTATGTTAAAGAAATAATAGTGAATAACACAGGAATTTATAATTATAATTTATAATTTATAATTAATCAGAATTAATACTCCATTCCAAAGCAAGTGAACGCAGAGATAAACAATGCACAAAACGATAGGAAGGATATGGAAAATATAATTTTTATAGTAAGAATATAAAATGGTCAGAAATAAATGGAGAATTGATCAAAGATTGGAAAAATGTATCAGTAAGTGATAATGTACAAGTAAATACGGATAAAACTACAAAATGCTGGAGAAAATTGTTGAAA
>NC_090737.1:143842503-143852503 GCF_036898095.1 Palaemon carinicauda
TCTTCCCTAAAACAGAAAGGCTATAGGATTTAAAAAAAGGATTAAATAGAAAAAAAAAACAAATTAATGAAAAAGTTAAATTTAAGAAAAAAATCATATATCTGTGACAGCAGTTAAAAATTTGAAATTCAATTAGAATCGGTTAAGGGAAGAATTAACAACTAAAAAGGTATAAGTGGAAAAACAAAAATTTATTGTAATAAATAATATAAAAGTCCTTGGAGGTCTCCCTTGGTCTTTCAGGGGGAGGGGTGGGAGGAGAGGGTTGTGAATATGGAGGAGTAGTAAGCGTTACCTTTTGAAAGGCTGAAATGGTGAATGGAAAGGAAATGGTAAAGGTGCGTGGGTTTGTATGGGCGGAGTCATTCAGATGATGCATGGGCGTGTATGAAAAGCGGGTTGCAACAGGAAAAACGTGGGTGGGAATAACCACATAGAGGTATTCCAGATCTGAAACTCGTTATTTGTAGTTTAAGAAATTTACTTCTATAGACTTATTTTATGTGGATGTTGTTTTTATTATTAGTTATGGAAAAAATGTATGTATAAATATGCTAATTGGAATATCAAATAATCAGACTCACTTAAGGTATGATTTTATTCCAGTACACTTATTAGATTAGTAAAGTATAAATAAGAAAATAAATTATCTCATTAGCAAATGTTAGATGTTTAGATAAGGCAAACACCAAGCATACAGTTTTATGTATATATATATATATATATATATATATATATATATATATACATATATATATATATATATATATAAATGTATATATATATATATATATATATATATATATATATATATGTATTCATATATATGTATATATATAAATATATATATATATATATATATATATATATATATATATATATATATATATGTATATATATATATATATATATATATATATATATATATATATATATATATATATGTATGCATTTATATATATGTATATATATATATATATATATATATATATATATATATATATATACAGTATATATATATATATATATATATATATATATATACATATATATATATATATATCTATATATATTTATATATATAGATGGATATATATATATATATATATATATATATATATATATATATATATACAGTATAAATATATCTATATCTATATCTATATATATATATATATATATATATATATATATATATATAAATATATATATATATATATAATTTATATATATATATATAAATTTTATATATATATATATATATATATATATATATATATACATATGCTAATATCTTGAAATGGAATAATGAAATAATTAGCACCAAGCTATTACGGCTAACTTATTGCTGAATTGCAAGAAGTTGCTTGTTTTTCTATTAGATAAATGACTATGAAGAGCGTGAAGGATGACAAAAGAGGCATTATAACAGTGTACTATAGAGAATGACCAACGGTCTCAAACTGTTAAGTGTAATATTGTAAATTTAGATAATCATGTAAAGAGATACAGGATAAGTTAACATTTAACTTTAATGCGTTGATATTGTTCGTCCTTAAGTGGGAAAAATAAAGAAATCAATATAATTATTAATAATTTCAAAATTTCCAAATGATCAAAGGGTATTGGAACACTTGGGTATTCAAAAGAAGGAACTATAACCAACAATCGAGAGAGAGAGAGAGAGAGAGAGAGAGAGAGAGAGAGAGAGAGAGAGAGAGAGAGAGAAGATACGTAAGCGTTCGTGATGCTTTACCATGCAAAAGGACATACATTTTATTAACCGGTAAATATGACGAGATAAGCCAAGATATATAAACAAATGGATGTGAATAAGGATCTATAGAGATGAATTTGACAAAACTGAAGACACCAGGTCCTTTTGACACAAATACACACCAAGAGTAATTCGTAGTACCCGACGCCCTTTACATGATTAACCTTTCAATCCATTTCCGTTTCATTACCGGGTTTGAAGCAAACCTCGAATTTCACCTTGCGTGACGTCATCTTCGGACGGCATCTTGGAACGTTAGTAATGATGACAGCTAACGATTAGCAAAGGAATTTTTGATAAAAGGAATGTGAAAGCAATTAGAGGGATGATATGAAAAAAAAAAAAAAAAAAAAACATCAACTGAGCTGTTTTAGCTCAGACCATGTGGATTGAAAATAATTGGAGGAATGGGGAAACATCATTTATAAAAGGTAGCCTAAACAGAAATTGGTAACAGAATAAAGTTATTTTTGACCATTATGAGGCTGTTTGAAGTTTTTTTCTAAACACTTGTATTAGGATGGGAGGGAAAGTCTCGTTGTGGGACGGAATGAAATATTCATCAAGGTTACAAACAAAGCTTTCGATAAAGCCATTGTTTATTGCCTCTCCCCAAACGTGGCGTTATACCTGGGTCAGTCCGTGACCAATCATGTTTGATGGCTAAAAGTTCGTCATACTTTCACTTCCCTTTTTTGTGCTTGTGTATAAATTGAAATAAGCATGAAACTAAGAACTTGATTAATAAACATTTACAAAAAATAAAATTAGTTCTGTCACTTCCCTCCATGATGAATAAAAACCCACAGTGATTTACACCAAAAATAAATTCATGGAAACAATATTAATATGCAGTTTTCATCACAAATTTATCAACAATATGTAGATGAAACTCGTAGTAAAAGTAATTCTTCCCTAACCCTCCACTCCACCCCTGCCAAAAAAAAAAAAAAAAAAAAAAAAAAAAAAAAAAAATCAGGAAACCAAACTCCATCCACAAATAAAATAGTCGCTAAATAAAAATGCAGTTTCTTGAAGTCAAATGAGCTCAAGACTACATACCTGTGAACTGGTACCAGAATCTGCTGGGATCAAGATGAAAGGTTCGGGACTAGCAACTCTACCATAAACATTTGCTTAGAAATCAGACTGTTATGCTTCTCTGGTGCTCCCCTCCCCTTCACATTAGAAAAGGATGTAGCGAAAAGAAAATGTGTGCATACACACACAAAATCCTACACACATACACACACACACACACACACATATATATATATATATATATATATATATATATATATAAATTTTATATATATATATATATATATATATATATATACATATTTATATATATATATATATATACACGCATATTCATATGCATACACACACACACACGCACACACACACACACACACACACACACATATATATATATATATATATATATATATATATATATATATATATATATACATATATATGTATATATATAATATATGCTGTATATATATATATATATATATATATATATATATATATATATATATATATATATATATATATATGTATATATATATATATATATATATATATATATATATATATGTGTGTGTGTGTGTGTGTGTGCGTCTGTGTGTATACACATATTTGTATGTGTGTATGTGTATACAGTTTAGATTGGGCGTGTGAATGTTGATATCCAATTAGAAGCTACCTTTGTGGCAGTGACTGTATTACTTGGAGAGTGAGTTTTCCTTTGAAGATAATATAGTTATCACTTTCAAGCATGCCAATACAAATATAGGAAATCCAGTGTTTGACGATTTTTTTAGGAAAAAAGATATCAAGCACGTAAAGTATATCTGCCGCAAAATTTGTTTAACTTATTTCATTTGTTAATTTCATCAATGCCCTTTTGTTGCACACATCTTAGTGTTATTTTATAGTTTTTTTTTTCTTTCTTATTCTATACTGAGGAATACCTCTTAGCATATTTCAACATTATATTTGCTCTATGGGATGACAAGCCCAATTCATATCTACTTGTCAAATATAGCATCTGTATGTCGTTGAGGTCGTCTAATCCTACTTTAGTTTAATTCACCAATTCAGAAATAAGATAATATTTTCTAAATCTTTCCTAAGGTTAGCATCCAAATATAGGTACTAGGGTGGCCAAGACACCAGTCATCCGTTGGAATACTACTGCTAGATAGCTATTGGATCTTTTGACTTGCAGATAGTATTACACTGGATACCTCTCTCGTTACAGCTCTTTTTTTTTTTTTTTAGCCTACATATACACCGAATAATCTGCCCTATTCTTAACACAGTTTCCTCTTTCCTAATTCTCCTGACAACATTAAGCTAACCAAATAATTCCTATTCATTCAAGGGTTTTACTATTGCACTGTAATTGTTCAGTGGCTACTTTCCACTTGGTAAGGGTAGATTTGAGGGCACACTCAGGCACACTATTCTATCTGCTTCTCTTCCTCTGTCTTTTAACAGTGTGTTGGTCAGGCTTAATAGAAGGGCCATGGATATCTGGTTCTTTATCAGGTTACTTTTTCCCTATCTGTTCCTTTATCTTCTCTGATATTCATTATCAAATCCATCATTACTGTCCTCCCTTTAGTTAAGGTCTATGAATTGTAAGACCCGCTTCATCTATAGTTGGGTACATGTTGATTTTGCTATCATTATCAAGTTTGTTTTCAAACATGATGAGACTTTGTTAATGCTGTTCATTCTTATTCTCTCTACATATATTGAGTGAAATATAGGACCACTACATCTTAGACTTCCTCAGCGTCATTCTAATATATTGCAATATTCGTTGATTGCAAAGCAATGTCAGAGACCATGCAGTTGCCTCAAGACAGTATAATATTCAATTATGCTCATAAAATTTGATGTATCAAATGAGGCACTCAACTGAGTTCCTTATTCCAGGCTTTAAGAAATCAATAATTTTGAAACACGATGCCATTTCTAGGGCATGAGGAATGGTGGTGTACATTAGGACTTAGTACCCTGCTTCTCACAAGTCCTGCTATGAATATGGAAGACTTGGAGGATTCTCTCTTCGATTGTCTTCTTACCATTATGGCTGAGAAGCAAAACGATGATAGAAATGCTTCTTTTGTGCTTGCTGGGGATTTCAACGCTCATCATAGGGAGTGGTCAAATTCTGTTCCTTCTAGGGATCGCTATGCCTTAGAGCTCTGGACTTTGCCTCTTAATCATTTTGTGAACAAATGAGGCATGGTGACTGCTTGGACATAGTATACACTGTCTTCCCAGGTGTTATAGTAAGTAATGTCGGTTCCCCAGTTGGGATGTGTGATCATGCCTTGGTTTCGTTTGTAATGAAGACTAAGCAGCCTGTCCCTGGTGAGTCATTCTCATGTAAGATTTTAAAAAATGTCAAGAAGACTGTAATGGCATTTTGATTGATTTTGTGCATTTGAAATGCGCAACATAATTGATGGACGTATCTCTATACATGTGTTAAAATACTCAGTGAAAGACAAACCCTGGTTTAATGATAATTGTAGACACACTTATTTGGAGATATAGGAGGGTGACAGATCAGATTTGACTTGGAATAACCACACTCAGCTAAGAAGCTGTTATTCAGAGAGAGTTTATGCTTCAACAGAAAAGGAATACAATTTGGCCATAAAAGAAATCTTTTACAGTAAACCAAGGAACACAAATGGTTGGTACCCAACATTTGCACTCTTTGGTGTAAACTAACAGTTCCTCTTTTACTTAAAACTAGGTGGCTCTGCCTCTCAGTGTCAATAGGAAAGAGCAACCCTTTTGTTGATGCGTTTGGCAGTAAGCAAAGTAATGAGAAACTCAAATCTTTCCCATTCTTGTTTTCCTAAGGCTAAACTAACTAGTTTAGTTTTTCGGTCCCGTAAAATCAAAGCACCTTGACGCTTATGGAGGTGTATACACAATTATTGATTTTATAAAGACCACTGATTTCTTAACTCTCAAGTTGTTTGTTATTTCATGCAAGTTATCAAGAATAGGTTGCTTTTGCACTTGTGTTGGAAACTAGGTAATGTTACTCCATTAGGTAAAAGTGTTTGTGGTAGGCTGGTAACTCTAGCTTGGCTAATTACTGCCCAATTTCCATAACTCCCATATTATCTAATCTTTTTAACGTCTTTTGGCAAAACGCGTAAATATGTATGCTGAAGGTAATAATCTTTTCTATAGTATGCAATTTACCTTGATTGTAGTCAGGAAGATCGTGTGATTAGCTTTGATTTTAGAGCTACCTTTGACCGTGTTAGTTATGAGGACTTGTTTTCAAGCTCAAACAGTTGGGAGAGGGTGGGTCTTTTTAGTATCATTACAGATTTTTTAAGTAATAAATTGCAATGAGTAGTTGTTGATGGGCACCATAGTGAGTATGGAATATAACATCTGGTATTCCTTAGGGTATTGTTCTAGACCTATTACATTCCGTACTATATACATATTGTTAAGAAAAACCATAATTCTAATCGGAAATTCTCCGTAAAAATATACTGTTCTCAGCCGTATTTCAATAAAATAGAGGTAACCGCAATTTTACCCTACTTTGTTATCTCTTACGGGTTGTGACCTTAATACCATTCCCTTACGTCAATATATCCGTTTTTAAAACGCTAAATGTCGGCCACAATTTATTTCAGGATTTTTACCGTTTTTACGGCAAATTTTCAAGTGCACATAATGGGTTTGGCCTCAAAAACAAGTTCGTTGCATATGCAGATGTCGCTACTCTTTTTGCTTCTATTTTATCTCCTAAATGTAGATCTGGCGTTGCTGAATCCCTTAATAGAGATCTAGCTAAAATTAGTACATGGCGTAAATTATGGAGCATAAACTTGAACCCTTGTAAAATTCAAAGTTAATGTTTATTTAAGTATGTACAACTTTAGAATGCTATGCTTGATTGAAAATTTACTTATGAGAAACCTATTCTGTCTGTTTCTTTTTCAATAACACAATCAACTGGCTTCTTAAGGAAATCTTTCAAGATTTTCGGTGATCAATCTATCCTGAAGAAATATTTTCATTTTTTTATTAAACCTTGTTTCGAGTATTGTTCGGCCGCCTGGTCTTCAGCTACTGACTTCAATCTCAATTATTTTGTTGGACAAAAACTTGCAGTCTATAAAATTTCTTACATCTGGTCTGGATATTACTCTATAAAATGGTCTTTCTGTTACTTCTTTGGGAATGCTACATGAGATTTTTAATAATTCTGACCATCCTTTGCTTTCCGATCTTCCCAGACTGTATCAATACTATATGTGCTTCTAGCAATCTTGGCTTCTCCATCATAAGACCCAACATTACACAATATTCCAGAAATTTTATTCCAGTCGTGTACAGACTGTGGTATGATTTTCCTAATCAGGCTATGAATCGCCGAAACTTGCAGTGAATGATTATGTTGGACTAGTTTATATGATTCTCTCTTTATTGCTTATATATGACAGTTCTATTTTAATGTTGTTACTAGTCTTATGATATTTTATATCTTTTTAATAGTACTTCTCAAATATAGTTTATTTATTCCCTTACTTCCTTCACTCACTGGGATATTTTCCCTGTTGTAACCTTTGGGTTCGTAGTATTCTGCTTTTCCACCTAGGGCTGTAGCTTAGTTAGTAATAATAATAAAAATGATGATATTTCAAGGCCTATCCTTAGTTTTTGTATGATATCTTTCATATTGATTATTTGATTGGAATGGTACTATTACACAGAGCTCTTTTTAAAAATATTGTAGAGTGCCAAATCATGATAATTAAAGCATTTTACCAGTGACTTTTTAAAGTTTAAGGCAAATCTGTTGGCTAAGTTAAAATCGGGCGGATGCTTACCCCCCCCCCCCCCCCTCTCTCTCTCTCTCTCTCTCTCTCTCTCTCTCTCTCTCTCTCTCTCTCTCTCTCTCTCTCTCTCTCTTTGTCTTATATTTTCCTTTAATATTTATCCGTAACATACAACATAGAGTAAACTAACATTTTCCATGCATTTTGTCAAAAAAAGAAAATCATTAGACAATCCATAATGATAAGAGGGGTAAAGTAAAAGTAACAGGGATAATGAGGCATGGTTTTGGAAGGAAAGTGTAGGACTGGGCAATATGACACTCTAGAGCCTTTGCGGGAAGAGTACGGGACCATTGATAACATCCGAAAAGCTGTAGATCTAGTAATCGTCAATATCGATAGTGATTACGAGGAAGATTTGTCTTTTGACAGTTTTGAAGATTATGAATAAATCTTATGTTATCTGCTCAGTTATTCGCATTACTTCTCCATAGATGATTGTACTTAAAGAATGGCTGAGAGAGAGAGAGAGAGAGAGAGAGAGAGAGAGAGAGAGAGAGAGAGAGAGAGAGAGAGAGAGACTTATTTCATTATTATTATTATCATTATAAATATTATTATTATTTTTTTTTATTATTATTATTATTATTACTATCATCATCATTATTATTATTACTATTATTATTATCATTATATATTATTATCATTATATATTATTATTATTATTATTATTATTATTATTATTATTATTATTATTATTATATACCACACTAGGAACCCAATGGTTGGAGGAGTATGTTATAGATTAAAGGGGTACCAGCAGGGAAAGTAACCCAGTTATGAAAAATAACAATAACAGAAAAGGAAATGTAGAATGGATATATTCAATAAAATAGATACTGTAATGCTATCAAGTACGATTACAATAAGTTACTCTTTAAAATTTAATCAATCTCGTTTTTAAATATCTGAAGCTTGGGAATTATATACTGAGTTTCAAGTTAAGTTATGGGATTTATTTTTTGTTATTTTATCTCAAGAATCGTCAGGTCAGATTCATTATACTGTGTAAATAGGCTGAAGACCATGAACTCTTTATGTAACTCAATTAACAAACTATAATAATATCTATTAAGTGAATAGAAATTATATATAAAAAAAAAAAATTCCAGCACATCTATACCATTACATATTAAATGATTAACAAATATAACAACTAAGAGAAGAACGAGTGAAAGCGACAAGGAGGCAAAAAAAGTGGGTTAAGGGAAAGATAGGCGGAGTTCCAAGGAAAAGGGAGGGAGGAAGAATGTAGGGATTGGGGATAACAGACATTTGATTATTTAACTTAGCCAACTAATTTGACTTTGGCTCTAAAAAGTCGGGAGTAAATTGCTTTATTCAATTATCAATTATTAAGAGGAGACATCTACAGTAGAGCGCTGTGTCAAAGTACTATTCCAATTAAATAAGTAACGTAGTAGATGATATAGTAAAATAAACTATATTTTGCTGAAATGGTTAATATATGCATAGTAAAATGACAATTAAAGCTTCCGCACAAGGTGAAAATTACAATGTGATCTCCGTAGATTTCTCCTGCAATGTCACTCACTAGTTTTCCTTAGGATTATAAACCACTTTCCCAATATACCACCGCGACCGTCAGTGTATTATAAAATTTCTTGGAGTTTGGCTCCAATGTCAATGAAACAACATCAAATATTATAACAAAACTTTGGCAATATAGCCTTGCATTCCTGTTATCAGATCACGTTGGTAGATCACGAGATAGTAGACAGAATTCTCACGCGACTTTGACAGGTTTCTAATACTAACCTTGTACCAAACCTCTTTTTCAGTCAGCAAGATATGATCATTACCATGAAGAGAGAGAGAGAAGAGAGAGAGAGAGAGAGAGAGAGAGAGAGAGAGAGAGAGAGAGAGAGAGAGGGGGGGGGGGGAATGGTGAGAGAGAGAGGGAATGGTACAATGTGCATGAACTATCTGGGAAAAAGAAACGATATTCACCTAATAAATAATAGTTCTTCTCATGTACTATATGACAATCCTTCAACTTTTATAAGTTCTTATTGACACCATCTTTGCTGTATCTATAGATGGTATTAATTAGCAGATTGATTTAGTGAATCTTACCGTTTCCGTATTTCAGATTATTCTGTAATGGTCGGCAGATATCATCAGGTTATCCCAAACAAATTAAAAGGGTACATTGTTAGTGAATAAAAAGAAAGAAAAAAAAAAACTCTGACCTTTTTACAGAGTCATATCTTGTAAGCCTTCCTCGTCATTCAATGTCTTTATTTGTTTCCATATTTTGAATTTTTATAACCCAGTTTGTATCATTATCCTA
>NC_090737.1:143870003-143875003 GCF_036898095.1 Palaemon carinicauda
TTCTACATTAATTTTGAAGATGCGTTCATTCACGCCACATGACACCAGACTTTGGCATCTTGTATACTGTAGGTACAGTAGGGCACGATACTAATTTATCATCAAATACACAGCTTGCAAAAAACTTGCAAATGTATCCCAACAAATAATTCTTGACCTGGTCCTTGATTCCGTCAATTACCATTGAATATATCTTCATCTACCAATCAAGTATATATATCGTGTCTCAACTCTACCATGACCAATTGGATTTGATCTGTAATCCATTATATGGCATGAGCCGCTATTCCCTTGCACAATACGTGGTATGATATTGCAGTCAATATATCATAAATATCATGAATTAACATAAGATAGTGGGGCTCAACGACAAAGGGAAGATGCAATAGTCTTAGTTCTTGAAGAACGTAGGGAGTTCTACTAACGTAGTTGCCACCTTTAGATAGCTTGAACAACGTTCTCAAAGCGTGGACATACTTCACAGCGTTCAGCGCGCCGCTGCTGCCGATCGAAGAGACTAATAGTTTAAGAAGAAAGTGAGAACAGAAGAGGAAAGAAAGTTCCATGTGCTTTTTCTGAAAATCGATAATGAGTTTTGGAGGAGGTTGGGGTGAAAACGTTGCACTATTAGATTATTTCTTATTTATTACCTTAGTATGAAAGAATTAATTTCATAGAGATCATTACAGAGAAAAGATTAAATAAAAAGTCATCACACTTGAGATTACCTAAAATTTATCTAATAAATGAAAGTAAACAAAAATCGATTACGATTTGGGATAAATGCAGCATTAATCCATGAGGGCTAAACATAATTTAGTAAATATATGACACGAAATTAATTCTAAAGCCTTAAGTCAGAAAAAAAAAATGTTGATTTAAAACGTTACGACTTGGTAAAATTAATTAAAGGTGCAAGATTGAATAGAACTCAATAGACTACAAAGTGCATAATTATGGATGCCATTACTACAAATGAACTAAGTAAAATGCATCAACTCACTAGGACTAAATAGAATTGATCAAGCCCCAGAGATTAAAAAAAAATTAATTTTGCCTTTAAAATGAAGTACAATGCATTAAACCCCAAGAATAGTTAATGTACTGCGCATTAAACCAATAAAACCAATACTATGCTTTTATCTAAATTAGAAATATGATTATATGATTCTTATTATTTGGTTAATCTTGTTAATAAAAAAGTAATCTATTAGTAGTATAATAAGCTCTATCATTTTATTATTGTCACTGTGAATATACGTTATTGTTCTTACACAAAATATGATGAATACACTACATAAAAAGATTGGGGTAGCAACACGTATTCATATGAATATTAACCGTTGCAAAATAGATAAATCACAGATACCAATGACTCCTGTAAAGTGAAATATCTAAAGGAATAAGAGGAGACCTTAATAATAATAATAATAATAATAATAATAATAATAATAATAATAATAATAATGAAAAGAAGAAGAATAAGAAGATTTTACTCATTAATGTTTCTTAATAAAATAAACCAAAGTTGTGCAAAGCAGTAGACGTACAGTAGATTGCATAATAAAACTCCCTTAATTTAACCAGCTAATTTCATATAAATGCATAAAGCAAACCAGTGGAACGACGAATTTCTGAAAATTAAAATAGAACGGACCCCACCAAAAAAGAGGAGGTCGTGATATGGAAATGTTTTAATGTTAGTAAAAACAGGAAGTAATACTCCCTAAAAGCCATTAGTTAATGGGAAAGCTTAACCACTGCCATGATTTTCTCTGCCCATGATGGTGACACTAGATATATAGGATTTTCCAGTTCACCGATATAGCAACCAAATTTGCTCCTTTTTCGGTCAAAACAGTAGGTTTTGGGTCTGCTGTATGGACCATCAATCAAAACATAAGACGCTCCAAACACGAAAGTCCTGTTCATTGCAATAATAATAACAATACCGATATTAGTGGTAAAGATAGCGAAAACAACACACGATTAACTATGGTATCTGTCAGATTTTGTTGTTTTCATGTTCATAAAATCATTTAGGATAATCAATTATCTGAAGTGGTCTAACTAGAGTTATTTTATGTCTACAACTTAAATAGCTTTTGAGACTGCTAATGATTAGACTCATGGTGATAATAGAGTTATATAAAAAAAATAATAATATGGATTATTTACAAATTTATAAATTAGTACAAATAAAGTGGTATCCAGCAGATTTCATTTTACATATTCTACATAATAACAATTACATTATATCTCGATATACTCTCGCCTGTGCTAAATCGTGAAACATCTCAAAAGTATCGTATTCAATTAAAGCAATACATAAGATGCTCATGTCACGCTACGGGCAGAGCACGACACTAAAATATAGAATTGGTTTGGATCATCTGATTACACTAACATAATTTCGTTAACAGCAAGTAAGGTAAAAGTTTTAAGCTGATTGACAAAACAGTGATTATACAGAGTTCTTAACACTTCGTTTCTTTAAAGCAATTTATACACAAAATTGGCAGTAGGCTTAAAAGTTATTTCAACACATGCGTAATTATTTTCGAGATAAGAGACGTAAGAGAAAACAAAGGTATCAGTACCCGAAGGTTAAACTTATCTTTGGATCTGCATTCCGAAGGAGAGTATTAGTTAACAATTTGACTGCCTATAATTATGTCCCACAATACAACACTAGCATTTTGCTATAGTGAATAAAATATGAAGAAAAGAAATAATAAATGTTTATTAAATCAAAGGCTTATGTCTGAAAATTTAAAGAAGCTGAGGAAATGGGATTCTTGTAGCAAACACATTGACGTCACTAAGACTATCGCTTTCAATGAAAATTGCATTAGAGAGAAGCTGTGTATGAAAGGCACATACATACATACAAGCCCATATATAAACACACGTAATATATATATATATATATATATATATATATATATATATATATATATATATATATATATATATATATATATATATATATATATATATCTGTGTGTGTGTATTGAAGTTTTGGGACTTACAATTACAAAGAGAGAGCCATGGGTATCAAATGATACGTGTGATGCTATAAAGTGGAGAAAAAGATGGAAATTGGTTGTTGAATGGTTTCGAGGAAGGAATGCTAATTATTCAAGTATTGATAGTGAAGTTAAAAGAAAACTCAGGAATGAATGGAGAGAGTATTTAGACAAGAAAGCAGATGAGGCTATGAATTCAGGGAGTGGCTATGGTGTAAGAATTGCTCATGGAATTATTAATGAAATCTCTACCGGGCAAAAAAGAAGCATATGCCCATACAAATGAGCGATGAATCTGTTATAACAACAGAATATGAAGAAAGGCAACATTGGATGGAACACGAGTGAAATAATGAATATGAGATATTAGAGGAATAATTGGATTGATATAATAGAAGCGAATTAAGACCTTGATGTGCCGATGAATGAATTCAGTGTGTTTGACGTCGAAATTGTCATTAAAAAACTCAGGAGATGGAAAGCCCAATGTTACGATGGAATAACTGCTGAGATGATATTGGCCGAAAATGAAGTGACCCCCAGAATACTTGCAAGATTTTGTTGAATGCGACATGAAGAAGAAAAACCTGATAAATGGGAACTAGGAGTGTTGGTGACAATGGCTAAAAAAGGAGACCAGACTGGTTACAATAATTACAGAGACATCACACTTACGTTAGATGTCATGATAATATGTAGTATGCTTGTTCCAAAGAGATTAGAGAGAAAAATTGATGAAAAGCTGAGAGATGAACAAGCAGGATTTATGAAAGTTAGAAGTTGTATTAACCAAATTTTCATTTTGAGATATGTTGTACAACAATGCGCAAAATATAGAAATTTACTTTTGATGGAATTTTTAGTGGAAAAAGTCTTTGATAGTGTGCACCAGCTAATTTTGCGTAGTTCTCTGTTATTATGGAATTCCTCATAAATATGTGAATTTGACTAAGTCTGTTAGTGAGCAAGTGCAAAATTGATGCTGCTAGAGTCCTATCAAATTAATTTCTAGTGAACAACGGAGTGCTCTAAGGAAATGTGTTGTCACCTGTGTTGTTTTTCTCCTTGTGGATTTTGTAATGAGTAGAACAGTTGAAGATTGTGGAGAAGGATTGGACTGGATTGGTAATAGGAAATTAACCGATCTAGAGTACGTTGATGATGCTGTCCTTTTAGGTAGAACACCACAGGATTTGTAATGCTTGCATACCAAAATGCATGAAATATCACAGGAAGTTAGGCTCAAGATAAATAGTAGGAAGAAAGGGATGATGAGAACAGAATATGCCATGGAAGATAAAGTATCATTGGAAGGAGAAAGGACTAATGAGGTGGAATCATTTAAATATTTGGGAACTATGATCTCTAATCCAAGGTCTTTACAATTGGAGTTTAATGAAAGATTGAATAAAGCAAATCAGACAATGGCTAGGTTGAGCAAAATTTGGAAATCAAATCGTCTGTAATTACATATAATAATTAGGATATATCAGTTTAGAGCGATCGGTGTTAATGTATAGACATAAGTCATGGTATGACACTGAAACGATTAAAAACAAGTTTTTTATTTAAATTTGAGAACAAGGCCCCCAGAAGAATATTAGTAGTTAAATTGTAGGACATGATTGGAAATGAAGCTATAAGAGAATCTTACTCGAGTGCCATATGTGAATACGATCATTGTGAGGGGTAGTTAGAGATGGTTTGGGTAAGCTCTTCGTACTCCCCAAGAGAGACTGGTTCACCAACCATTTCATTAGGCTCCACAAGGTACTAGGAGAACAGGAAGACCCAGGCCTACATGTCTGAGGACTGTAAAGAGTGAAGTTGGAGATGATGAATGGAGAAGTATTGAATTAAAAGCTCAAGGTAAGGACAACTAGCGAAATCTGATACAGGCCCTTTATATCAATGGGCGTAGGAAGAGATGATAAGATTATATACATACATATATATATATATATATATACA
>NC_090737.1:143877503-143880003 GCF_036898095.1 Palaemon carinicauda
CATTCCCATGGAGTACTCCGCTGTTCACCGACCAAATGTATAATCAGCCCGAATACTAAGCAAAAAGAAATTAAACCTTCAACTAAAGTCCTTTCCTCACGAGTAACAAAAGAAAAATGAAAGGGTTCTGAAAACAAAAGTCCATTCAATCACCTACCTTTACATGCAGTAAAGTTAACTTGTCGTTAGCTCTTCTTCTTCCATCGCCATAAAGACCACAGGGGAAGGCCAGATGTACCCCGCAATATCCCAAATAAGGAGGGAAAATCTATTATTAATCAATGGCAGCCTTTTCTACTCAATGTGCATTCAACAGAGAGGCCTCCTTTTCTTATACCATCTCCGTAATAATGTGGAGGATTAATTTTTGTTCTATTTCTATTTACTTTTTTGTTTGCCAAATCCAGAAAGAGAGAGAGAGAGAGAGAGAGAGAGAGAGAGAGAGAGAGAGAGTGTGTGTGTGTGTGTCGGCGAACGAGAGTTAGTTAGTGTATCGATTGTTTGTTGTGAGAAAGAATATTGGTATAAATGAGATTGTTTGTTTGTTTTTAGTTAGGTTAAGACAGTGCTGAATGTCTTGGGTGAATGTTCTTTTTTATTTAATTGCAGCTAGAGGCAGTTATGTGGTTTGAGTGCTGGATTACTATTTTATACTATTTTTCGACCAGCGTGGAAGTGTTTAATTATTTCTGCAAGTCGTAATTCCTCCTTTGGAGAGATCAGATTATTTTTGAATGTTGATCTATAGTTGCTGACCTGGCCTGTAATCGATTATATTTAAATTTCTCTTTGGATTGACCGATTGTTGATGACCTGGATTGCGTTAAAGAACCTGATTTGATTGTTCTTGTGCTGTAATATTAAGACGATGATGATGATGATAGTGATGATATAGACTTCTCAATCAAGTGAGGCAGGTGTAGCAGATTGCCACAAAATATCTGTCTGCCACAGAGTTATTGTGCCTAGTGTTGCGTCTACCAGAGAGTTGTGGCATTGGCCTGAAAGGACTGTTGGCCCTTGTGCGGAAAAAGGGGTCCACACATAAACAAATATTGGTTTTGGTGTGCGTTTAATTTCAAGTTTTGTTAGGGGTTTTGCTGGTTTAATTGAAGGGTGGTATGGTTAATGTCTATTTTGTGTTAATTGTAAGATTAGTAATAAGTGTGATTTTTTTTGGTTGTATTTACCTCTAAGAAATATAGTTTCAAGGTTTTTTTTTTTTTTTTTTTTTTTTTTTTTGTCTAAAAGTCTGATTTAGATAACGTAAGGGAAAGGTTTGTTTTGTTGAGACAATGGTCAGCAGGTGTGTTTCAGGGTGTGGGGCTTGTTTTTTTAAACATCCCGCCACAATAATAAGTTAATGCTGTTATTCTTTGTTAAAAAGATTAAACGTAGACTAACTTACGAAACATATGTTTTGTTAAGAAAATTATGATAATAATAATAATAATAATAATAATAATAATAATAATAATAATAATAATAATAATAATAATAATAATAATAATAATAATAATAATAAAAATTAATATTCTTCTGAAGGTTTATCAACATCAATCCTAATCTAAACTATTTTAGTGCAACTTGAATTGGATGACACATCTTAAGAAACATGATTTCGAATATAAACCGTATCTAACAAACTTGTATTTTTAATGAGTCCTTTCCGTGAAATTCTGCAACCACAGTATGCAGACAATTCCTACTGCACGTCATTTTTGTCATAAAACTTCGCTATCAACTTGATAAAAGAATGACAAAATTAGGAAACATGGTAATGTCCAGGTGTCCTCCATATTTTATTCGAACTAACCAGAAAAAAACGCTTTTGTATATCAAAATTCCTAAAAATTATATTTTAGAATCTTTACAAAGAATATACTGAGAGAGAGAGAGAGAGGAGAGAGAGAGAGAGAGAGAGAGAGAATTATTTAATTCTGTGACCAGATGTATAAAAATGCTGGAGTGAGTACCCAAACCAAGAATCAGGGCAAATGAATTGATAATTATTTCACATCTATAAACAGAAAATTACAATCTATGTTTTTGGCCTTTATTATATGAGTGGTTTTCTTGGTAATGTACTGTTTTTTCCATTCTTTTCAAGAATTTTCCTATATATATATATATATATATATATATAATATATATATATAAATATATGTATATATACATATATATGTATATATATATATATATATATATAATATATATATATATAAATATATGTATATATATATATATATATATATCACTAACTTTTGTGATTTTATTCAAAGTGAATATTAACCAAAATGGTATTTAATATCGAACTTTACCTTTGGGAATATATATCGACTGGGAATCATGGCAAAGATTCGAACCTACGCCTCTTAGTCGACCCATGGCAGTAGGGACGCTACCATTCGATTGGTAGCGTCCCTATTGGCGATTGGTAGCGTAGGTTAGAATCTCAGCCAGTACTAGCAGGGATGCCATCAATCGATTGGTAGCGTCC
>NC_090737.1:143895003-143912503 GCF_036898095.1 Palaemon carinicauda
GAATATTCAAGCGAACGTCATTCGAAGTGAGACGAAGGGGAGAAGAGGAATAAAGATAATAATGTTAATAATAATCGGGAGAAGGAGTACGAGGATGATGAAAAGGTGGAGAGTAAGAGGAAACATATAAAGAAGATGATTTAATTTGAAAAAAAAAATGGAAGATATATAGTAATAGTGATCATTTGTAGTAGTTATAATATCAAAAGCATCTCGCAGAGAACACCTCCATCTCTCTCTCTCTCTCTCTCTCTCTCTCTCTCTCTCTCTCTCTCGTATGAAAGCTAAACGTGACAGTGATTTTTATTTTTTTTTCTGGACCCAGTTCCATAATTGAGAGAGAGAGAGAGAGAGAGAGAGAGAGAGAGAGAGAGAGAGAGAGAGAGAGAGGGGGGGGGGGGCATATTTTATGGATTGCGCTAATTCTTGGAATGCATTAAGACTGCAAAAATCAATCTATGTTTGAAGACAGAATTTCCAGTTCCGAAAACTTACTGTTACCTTCTCTTCCACAAAATATTCATGGTCATAAGGTTAGAACAAGTTTTAAAATTCGTTCGAATAAAATATATCTAAGTAATTAAGTTCGTCCCCTCCCATTCTTTCTGATTATCTCACTTCCCCTTCTGGATCTTATAAGTTTTACAAAATATTCAAATTATATCTATGTTTAACACTATACAGTTATAACAATGATTTTCTAAAACAAAACAAAAATACTAACCTTAGAAAGGTAATTAATTGGTAGTGTTAAAAGTACTTAAGTAAAAAGGAATTTCAGAAATATTCAATCATTTTCTGAATATATATTTATATATATACATATATAACGGATTTTGAGCGAAGCGAAAAATCTATTTTTGGGTGAGATGGCCATGTCGTCCTGATGGAAGTTCCTATAGGGTAGCTTCCTAGGGTATATTACAACTACGGTGATATTCCCAGAGAATTTACCTTAAGGTACCAGAATTCTAACTCCTGGAGCGAATATCCCTCCTGAAAGGGATATCGCGACATATCAGAGGAAGTATTCTTGACACGCCACATGGCAATCTGCATCCCGAACAGAGATTTCATCTCGCAGGGGGCGATTGGCAAGAAACGAATTCGGGAAAGAAAAAGGGGGAGCCGCTCCCAAGGCTCCCTATCTTCCGATTCGTATGCGTGCCTGGCGCCAATCCTGGCGCCAATCCTGGCGCCATCTGTATTCCTTGTAGCGTACACGAGGTGCTACAGATACTGTATGTAGGGAGGGGTCCTACGGCCCTTTCTTAGAAAGGCAAGGGCGGGTCCATCAGGACGACATGGCCATCTCACCCAAAAATAGATTTTTCGCTTCGCTCAAAATCCGTTTTTTGGGCTCAAGCCATGTCGTCCTGATGGAAGTATACCAGAGCATTACTGTATCTGTGGATTCTCAGAACGTGCCGTACTCCCCGGATGTAATTTTTCCCGGTCGACTAGACCTAGAGACCTAAGATGTTACCGTTATACATCTTTTCAACTAACTATAAACCATGTTAGAGCTTCCTGCCCCCTACAGGGAAGAGTCCTACTAGACTCTGGAAAAGTCTCGAAGAGTACATATACCTATGTATGAATACCAGGCAAGCTAATATAGTGGTCTCGCCCTATATTAAGTAAAGCATAGTTTGTAAAGAATCACTGCGTCAATATGAAATATCGACCAGTTCTCTGCACAATACTTGTATTGGACAAAGGTTTTATATCCGCATAGGAGGAAAACCAATGCAACATAGCTTGCATAAAGGAACAATTCTATTAGAATTATCCCAGATAAGGTACATAGAATGAATGCTCAATTATACCAATAAATTGACACAGGTGAAGGAGACGCAAGGTTCTCAAGAACCAGTTTATTGACAGGCAATAAATAGACAGGTTAACCATAATATATATATATATATATATATATATATACATAAGAAGAGGATAACCCAAAACTTTAAGCATAAGTATGATAGTAAACAGAACTTGTTTGTCTGAAAGAAAAAACATTAAATGTCACTTTTAAGATACCGAGGTATCAAAGTCATAAAAGTCTGTATTACAAATCAATGACATTAGCGTTAGAAACGCTCGGCACACATGTCTGCACTTATGCTAAGTTCACCTTCGGAAATGGAACAGTCTACATGGGCAACACAGTGCCCTCACTTAGTTTGTAGTACAGTATGTAACTACACACTCACCCTGGAATTAATCGTCCCAAATAAGACCACTGTTCCTCGCAGAGTTAAACAGTAGGGTTAACACCGCGACCCACTGCTACCACAGATCTCTTTAGTTCCTCTACTTGCTTCGCATAGTGGCGAAAGAACACTCTGGAAGACTTCCAGCCAGTGTATGAACGGAGATGTTCAAAATCCATACAATTAAAGAAATTTAAGGATGAGGCAACTTTCCTCGGATCGTGACCTGCGGGTGTACTGTCAGGATCCGCTCTGCGAATAAAATATGTGATTTTCGCTCTGAGTTGATTCAGAGATAAATTTGAGCCTGATGTTTCTCCCCTGAATAGTTGACCACCCTTGAAGTCTGAAGTTCTATGAAGATAGACCTTTAGGCATTCTACTGGACATAGAGATGCATCTTCTTTCAGAGGCCAGATTCTCCAGGGACCCCACCTGTTGGTGGGTAACTCATTCTTGGCGAGAAACGTAGGATCCGGAAACAGGTTCAGTTCTCCCCCATCCAGGAACTGAACACGACCTGCCTCTCTCGAGAGGGCTACAATCTCACTAACCCTGGCCCCGGACGCGAGTGCAAATAGGAAAATAACTTTTTGTGTCAAATCCTTTAACGCACACTCTTCATTGCTCAACAGAGAAGCGAAATGAAGAAATTGTCTAAAGACCATGAAATGGGCTTTGGAGGTGCTGAAGGTCTGAGCCTAGCGCAGGCTTTCGGGACTTTATTAAAGATCTCGTTACCTAGGTCGACCTGGAAGGCATATAGAATGGGTCTTGTCAAAGCAGACTTACACGCTGAAATTGTGTTAGCTACCAATCCTTGACCATGGAGGTGGAGAAGAAAGATAAGCAGAAGTCTGTCAAGATCTCCTGCGGATTCTTCGCCTTGACAAAAGGCCACCCGTTTTCTCCAAGATGACTCATATTGCCTTCTAGTAGATTTGCACTTATATTCCTCAAGGAAGTCTATGCTGGCTTTCGAAATCCCGAAACGCTTTCTCACCGCTAGGGAGAGAAAATCATGAGCTGCAGGGTCCGGGTTTTCTGTAATGAAGCGCAGACAGTTGACTTCTGGACTCGCTGGGTCAGAACTGGATCTGGTAGCGGTACAAACTTCAGCTACAGTTCCAATGCCAGGGGGAACCACACGCTGTTCGGCCACTTGTGGGCCACTATTGCCGCTACCCCTTGAAGGATCTCAGTTTGTTGAGGACCCTCAACAGAAGGTTGTGAGGAGGGAACAGATAAATCTTGGACCATCTGTTCCAGTCGAGGGACATTGCGTCCACTGCTTCCGCTAAGGGGTCCTCGTACGGGGCACGTACAGGGGCAACTTCTTGTTGTCTTTCGTCGCAAAGAGGTCTATATGCAGTTCTGGGACTTGATTCAGAATGAAGGAGAATGATCCTGCGTCTAAGGACCATTCCGACTCTATCGGTGTGAACCTGGATAGAGCGTCCGCCGTCACATTGCGGACTCCTTGAAGGTGAACTGCCGACAGGTACCACTTCTTCTTTTCCGCCAATCGGAAGATGGCCAACATCACCTGGTTGAGAGGTGGTGACCTCGATCCTTGTCGATTCAAGTATCTCACAACTACTTCGCTGTCCATCACCAACCTTATGTGGATCGAGTGACGCGGGGAGACTTTCTTTAAGGTAAGGAGCACTGCCATAGCTTCTAGAAAGTTTTTTGTGAAAGGTCTTGAATAGCTTGGACCAAGTCCCCTGGACTTTTTTCCGATGAGAGTGACCTTCCCATCCCTCCTTCGAGGCGTCTGAGTGAATCGTCACCGACGGGGGAGGTGGCTGAAGAAGAACCGACTTCTTTAGATGTCTGGCTTGGGACCAAGGCCTGAGAAGAGTACTTAGCCGAAGCGGCTGGTCTTCTCAGATCTCTTCGCGCGTTTGATGCATAACTTCTCCAAACTCCGATTGCATCCTTTAGCTGTGCTCTTAGCACTGGGTCTGTCACCGAAGCAAACTGGAGAGAGCCCAGTACCCTCTCCTGCTCGCGTCTTGATATCCTTTCGGAATCTAGAAGTCTCTTGACAGAACCCGCTATCTCCTTCCTTTTCTTCGCCGGGATGGAGAAACGGTGTGACAAAAGGTCCCAGTGGATTCCCAGCCACTGGAACTTTTGAGATGGAGAAAGTCGAGACTTTTTTCTGTTGATCTTGAAGCCTAGGTACTCTAGGAACTGGATCACTTGACTGGAAGCTTGCAAGCATTCTGTCTCGGATGCTGCCCACACCAACCAGTCGTCCAGGTACGCTACTACCTGAATTCCCTTTAGGCGTAATTGTTTGAGAGCTACGCTCGCAAGCTTCGTAAAAATCCTTGGGACTATGTTTAGCCCGAATGGCATGGCTCCGAAGGCGTATAGTCTTCGTTGTAGCCTGAACCCTAGGTAGGGGGAGAGTCGATGGCTGATTGGAATGTGCCAATAGGCATCTGACAAGTCTATAGAGACGGAATATGCCCTCTTGGGCAGTAAGGTCCTTATGTGTTGCAGTGTTAGCATTTTGAATTTGCAATTCACTATGAACTTGTTGAGTGGCGACAAGTCCAGAATGACTCTGAGCTTTCCCAAGTCTTTCTTGGGAACACAAAACAGCCTCCCTTAGAAATTGATGGGCTTCACCCTTCGGATCACCTTTTTTCTCCAACAGTTCTTGAACGTACTCCTCCATAACGGGGGTGGAGTGTTGGAAAAACCGAAGGCACGGGGGTGGAGTGCTGTACCAGCTCCAGCCCAGTCCATTCTTGAGTAGGCTGAGGGCCCAGGGATCGAAGGTCCACCGATCCCGAAATTTCAGAAGTCTCCCTCCTACCGGTATCACCTCACTTGGACTGCCGTCCTGAGGTCTTGCCTTCCTGACCACGACCACCCCTGAATCCCCTTCCCCTTGAGGGGCATCTAGACGAGCCTCAGGCTGCTCCTCTAGGCTTTGCTCGAAAGGAAGTAGACTGCCCTTCAAACGCTGGGGTGAATGCCGTGGACTGTGTCGACACGGCCTGGGGTACCCACTGAAAAGTGGTCGGGGTTTGTGCCACCATCTGGGGCACTAGGGGCAATGGCAATTGCAGTTGCTGTTGCTGTCTAAGAGGCTTGGCTGGCCGAGACGGTAGCCTAGTCCTCATAGTCTTCCTCTTTGGTTGAGGACCCTCATCCGGGGAAGACTTTCTTTTGATAGCCAGGCCCCACTTCTGGAGAAGGTTTCTATTCTCCAAGGCGGCCTTATCAACAACTTCTTTGACCAAGTCGGTAGGGAAAAGGTCTTTTCCCCAAATGTTGGAGGAGATTAGTTTCCTTGGCTCGTGCCTCACCGTAGCCGAGGTGAACACGAACTCCCTACAAGCTCTCCTTGCCTTGACGAAGCCATAAAGGTCCTTCGTCACTGTGGCCAGATGAGTCTTGGCCACCTACATGAACATTTCAATGGACCTTGGGGTCACTTGCCATCGTCTCGAGAGTAGTCTGAAGAGACATTGAGGCAGCCAGTCTTTCTTTTGTCTCGAACTCTCTTCGCAAAAGAAAGTCAGACAGCTTAGGGAGGTCCTCGCCGAACTGACGTCCGGCAATATCAGCCTCCAACTTTCCAACTGAGAACGTAAGATGGACGTCCTTCCAGTCTTTGTGGTCCATAGGCAGGGCCAGCGACAAGGGTTTACACTCCTCTAGGGAGGGGCAAGGCTTGCCGGCCTCGACTGCTTTTAGTACAGCCGCAAACCCTTTCTGTAAAAAGGGGAAGGCTCTAGTAGGCGAGGACACAAAGGAAGGGAGCTTCCTGTTCAATGCGGCTACCTTTGAGTTAGAGAAGCCCCTCTCTTTCATCGAGGATGAAAGTAGAGCTTGAGCCTTAGCATGGTCCATCACTATGACCTCCTTCGGCTCTGTCTCCTCCTTTGAAGCTGGTTCCTTCCTCAGCCGGACATAACAGTCCGGATATGATGCCTTGCTGGGCCAGAATTCCACCTCCTCCAGGGGAACTGAGCCCAGCTTATCCGAGATGACGATCTTTCCAGTCGTCATCGACATGTGCTCAGCATACCTCCATGGGTTAGCATCTGAGCACAAGGGAAGTTCTTTCACATTGAGCTTTTTCTGGGGCCCATGTGATTCTGCAAGGCACTGCATTCGCAGTTCCATTGCAGCCGCCTTCTCCTGATTCTCCTTCTGCATTTGTTGGATCATTCCAACAATAGAAGAGAGGGCCTGTCCCAGCTCTACTGGGAGACCGGCCGATGTTGAGGGAATAGGCTCCGGAATCTGAACCGGAGTAGCCGACACCTCGTCGACCTCTACCTCTACAACGTCTGGGGCTTGAACTTCATCCTGGGCTTCTGCCAGGAGGTCTTCCTCCAGACACTCGTCCACATCAGACATCCTGTCATCTAACTGGATGTCTTGCATCGCGACCGCGACTTCAGCATCCACCTGGATCTGAACTTGGGGGATCTCCTCTTGAGGCTGGGGAATCACTGCATCAGCTGATGCCTTAGGGAAAAGATACGCCCTCATCTTCTCACTTGGAAGATAAGGGCCAGAAGTGTTCTTTTGGAAGCCCCTTACCCAGGTACGAAGCTTCTTCCTAGCTATATCCCTTGATTCCGCCGTCCTAGGGGAATCAAAGGCCTCAGTAATCAGGTTAGTGCACACAGTACATACCTGAGGGTCCCAATACCGGAGATCATCCTTGGAGACAGCGCATGCTGCGTGTCTCCTACAAAACTCATGTCCGCAGAGGTTCTTGCTGCGGACGTTGCAGAAAGCACTTCCGCACTTCGGAGGGTCCTTCTGTAAAGAGAAGAAATTTCCATGAGTATCAAGTGAATTATGTATCACTGGATATGCATAGTATAGCATAACAATTCAGAAAGGAAAGACACACACTTGTGTTTCCCTCACAACCCATTGTTGCAGCCTTCCAGATAATAAAATCAAATGGTTAATCTCTTCTAGAGTTACCAATGCAAAGTTTCCAGAGGAAACAGGTGGAGCTCACACCTAAGCAATGATTTTAAAATCCTGGATAATAGACAGGAAAGAACTCACTTTCCTATCTGTAGGGCAACAGCAAAGGACTGTGCAAGAAAACACAAAAGTGTTAGAACACACAGTGCTGTACCAAAACCCATACTATAGTTTTCCTCTTACTGTATATGTTATATTGAAGAATACTAGTACAGTATAGGAGGATACGTGCCGGCCGGCACACACCATAACTAGCTTTAAAGTATACTACTTAACAGCTATAAGGCAGCAGAACTCTGGTTCAAATGCATGTGCCGGTCGGCAGCAATTGCCGGCCGGCAACAGCCAATGTCGGCCGGCAATGGCTGCCGGCCGGCAACTACACTAGGTAGTACCCAGCTGCTGGCCACACTCTTGGTGACCGGCAGACAAGGGCTGACATTAGCCGGCCGGCAAAGGTACAGGACCGATGCCAGCCGGCAGCAAAAGAACCAGAGGACTACACCTGCCCGGCTGCCGGCCTCATAGGCCGGCAGCCGGGTCGGGTACAGCACTAGAAGAAAAATAGGATGGATGCCGGGATAAGAGTGTACACTACCTCCAAGCCCGGCAATCCGAAAAAGTGCATATAAGGAAGGGGAGAATCTAATTCAGGCTTCCTGGCCAATGCCGTCTGGCTCTACAGGCAGGCATGGATAAGGGACCAAGGGAGGTCCGGGCAGCACTCAAAATATAAGACCCTTGCCGGCCGGCAGCTCTGCCGGCCGGCAGGGGGCTGAGTCAATTCCACATCCTAACCTATACTAGGTCCAGATGTAGAACGACGTACAGTACTGTAATGGCTAGGCCATTACGGAGATAGAGGGGGAAGGGACAAAAGAGGGTCCTACCAACCTTGCTTTAGTGACGGATCACCCGCAGCCAAGAAACTTATCTTAGCCTAAGGGAGATCTAAGGGGGGAGGCCAGCAATACTTGCCAGCTCCCAGAGCACCAAAGCAAGGAAGGTGTTGCCACTCCCAGGGAAAGAAACTTATCCTCCCCCGAGAACAGCAACATGGACTAGTCTGGTAGATCACAAAAGAAGGAATCATATCCACAGAAACCTTCGGTAGTGACCTAAGGAGGCTAAGCCACCTTTGTCTGTGTCAGGCCAGCGAGGGAGATTCTACCCCAAGCCAGACAAGCACAGACTCAGACTAAAAACTCTGTTGTTCTGTCCCTCTTTGAACCAGACTTACTGGAACAGGAAGGTACAGTAACACCCCAGTATAGTTTTATCGAAAATTAATTCGGAAAAAACCACTTAGGGATAAGCCCAAGGCTTAAACAGAGGGAAAGGGATTGCATACCTTCTCCGAAGAAAAGAAAGCAACCGGGGAGTATGAGAAAGTATACTAAGGCTCCATAAGCAACTTAGCCTAGGCACCAAGAGAATCGATTACCTAAATCACCGAAACTCACTCGTATACTATCTTGGAAATATTCCACACAATCTTAAATGTATAAAACATAGCCTAAAGCTTCAATAAAATTTTATTACACTCGGAAAAACCAAAATCATGCATGAAGTACTAGGACCAAACGACTAGGCTACATGGCCTAGTGTAGGCCAGAATGGCGAATACTTCGCCAAAATAATACTAAGCACGAAAGGAAATCCTATGTAATGCTAAATCGCTAAAATTTATTAAAGCAAAACAACCGGGAATGTCGCTCTGACTAACTAAACTTATACCTAGCGAGCGACAGCGTCCATGACGCCTCCGGTAGGCTACGGCTCGTGTAACAAAGATTAATCCTATTAATCACTCAAAAATTTACCAAGAGCCTACATTTATACATAAAAGACATGGTACTCAACTTATCAGAGGCCGACGAAGACGGAGAAGCCATGAAAAGTAGAATAAATCCAAGATTTGCGAGAAACACAGGAAAAAACACCGAGTTGTTAAGCTACGCAAAAAGGAATACAGATGGCGCCAGGATTGGCGCCAGGCACGCATACGAATCGGAAGATAGGGAGCCTCGGGAGCGGCTCCCCCTTTTTCTTTCCCGAATTCGTTTCTTGTCAATCGCCCCCTGCGAGATGAAATCTCTGTTTGGGATGCAGATTGCCATGTGGCGTGTCAAGAATACGTCCTCTGATATGTCGCGATATCCCTTTCAGGAGGGATATTCGCTCCAGGAGTTAGAATTCTGGTACCTTAAGGTAAATTCTCTGGGAATATCGCCGTAGTTGTAATATACCCTAGGAAGCTACCCTATAGGAACTTCCATCAGGATGACATGGCTTGAGCCCAAATATATATATATATATATATATATATATACGTATATATATATATATATATATATATATATACATACGTATATATATATATATATATATATATATATATATATATATATATATATATTAATCAACGCTTCCCCTGAAAAATCGCTTGCCTGTTACCCTATATATATGCAGTGTGTTTTGAGCATTAAGGTTTAGCGAAGGATAAGGGAGGAAGCGAAAGGATTCACCCCTCTTAGGGATCTGAGAGAGAGAGAGAGAGAGAGAGAGAGAGAGAGAGAGAGAGTGCGTGTGTGTGTATGATCAGAAAGGAAAAGATAAATTTGTTTTTATGTGAAATCGCTTGCTTAATATATAGCATTCCTTATTTAATTTTCATCACCATTGCAGTAATTTATTCTTCAGCTTTTATTTAATGTACCACCTTTTAGAAGGTTGGTTTAGTTATATTCATTATCAATATCATTATTATAAATATCATTAATTTTGTTTCTAATTTTATTCAGCACTGCACATCAACAGAAGTATTGTGAATGTTGATGTATGGATCAGAAACGTAAGGTATAAGACAAAAAAAAAATTAATAAAAGCCTAAGACAACAGGCCTGAGAAAATTAGATTGCGAGATAAGTTAAAGGATATAGAGTGATGAGGTTTGGTGGAAGAGGATGCCTTTGATAGATTTGTATCCAGAAGAACCATCCGCTGCAATTCCACATTGGTCAAGTAAAAGTTTTCTTCTGTTTCTGGCGAATTTGGAAAAGGGGGTTTCCTTTTCACAGATTATTATTATTATTATTATTATTATTATTATTATTATTATTATTATCAGGAAGCTGACCCCTTAATCTAGGGATAACATTGAGAAAGTAGATCAACAGAAGTATGGTGACACAGTTAAACTGATCATCATTATTGCATTTGTAATATGAGCAGCAATAGAGCGAATGCAATCAATCATACTCTATGTTCATTTCCCAAGTTACAACCTCTTCTGAAATCCACATACTGTATACCAATTTTATATAGAATATTGCTATAACTCACTTAGTATGACCACTTATTATTTCACAAAAACTTATAGGTTTTCAAGTTGCTAGGAAGCTTTCAATTCATCACTTACACATTGTGAGAACTGAACTAAGAGCTTTTTTTTTTTTTTTTTCTTTTAAGCGTTTTATTATTTTCCTCATTAAACCAAAATATTACTATAACATATGTATCATTTTGGAGCTACGCTTTCGTCTCTTCCACTTAAAATAAAGATTAGTGAATAAGCAATGGGAAAATGGAGTAACAAACAAACTATAATTTATCTTTTACTAAGTTTCTCGTTTCATTAGCCACCATTTTTCTCTCAAGAAACTAGATATAAGTTACATCTAAACTCAGGATGATACTGTTGAACGCTTCCTCTATTCCTTTACTTACCTCTGGCGTCTCATTCATCCCTCTTGAGGTAAATAAGTGAACTAAGACCCAGTGCCTCTCTCTCTCTCTCTCTCTCTCTCTCTCTCTCTCTCTCTCTCTCTCTCTCTCTCTCTCTCTCTCTTTTGCTGTCAACATGTTAGTCACGTTTTCTCACCACCAAGCGTCCATCTAAGTAATAAACTTACACACCCATACACATATATACAAATATACAAAAACTGGCACACCCTCTACCCTCAACTTATTGAAGCACATAATTTCAGTTCCTGCTCTGAGGATGGGAGAATTGTTACAGTCAAATTATTCTAGCATTAATGGCCGTTGTACCCACTTTCCTCAAATTTAAAGGGGATGAAACAGGTAATCCTTCTGAACGAGATATTTTCATGCATAAAAAATTAAGGATACCGCATCCATAGCCACCCTTAAAACAAATGACATTTTCTAATACTTTATCAACATTGCATTCACACCGATTCTCTTTTTCACCACTTCAAAGGGTCTCAATTACGCATACAAACACACACTTAATATATATAATATATAATATATATATATATATATATATATAAATATGTATATATATATATATATATATATATATATATATATATATATATATATATATATATATATATATATATATATACATATATATATATATATATATATATATAAAACATTTGTGGAATATAAAAAGGTATTTGATAGTGTGCACCGGCCAATTTTGTGGAGAGTACTTCGATATTATTTACATATGTAAATTAAATTATGTCTGCTCATGAGTACAATAATTGCAAAGTTAATGATAAATGAGTCCTATCAAATACATTTTCAATGAACAGTGGAGTATTCCAAGGGAATGTGTTTTCACCAATGTTCTTTATCCTCCTCATGAATTTTGTAATGCATAGAACAGTTGAAGATGACGGAGAAGGAATAGACTGCACTGGTAAGTGGATTTTAGCGGACCTACAGTATGCTGATGAAGTTGGCCTTATTACTAAACCGTCACAGGACTTACAAAGCTTACTTACCAGAATACATGAAATATCAGATGAGGTTATGCTCAAGATAAATATAAAAAAGAAAAAGATGATGAGAACATAATATACATGGGAAGATGAAATATCATTGGAAGGAGAAATGATTAAGGAGGTGGAATCATTTAAATATTTAGGAACTATGATCTCTAATAACAGGGTCTTTAGAATTGGAGTTTAATGTAAAATTGAAAAGAGCAAATCAGACAATGGTTAGGTTAGGTAAAATTTCGAAATCAAATCACCTGAAATTACATATAAAGATTAAGCTATATTTCAGTTCGGTGAGATCGGTGTTACTGTATACACATGAGTCCTGGTAAGATAATAAAACAATATCAAACAGATTTTGTAGATTTGAAAAGAAACCCCTCAACAATATAATGGGAGTTAAAGGGCAGAGCAGGATTTAAAATGAAACTACAAGAAAAATTACTCAAGTGCCATATGTGGATGAGGTAGTGGTTAGGATTAGATGGAGATGCTTTGGACATGCTCTTCACACTCCTCAAGAGAGATTAGTTCACAAAACTTACAACTGAGCTCCACGATGCACTAGAAGAGTTGGTAGACCCAGGCCTACATTGCTGAGTACTATGAAGCATGAAGTAGGGGATGATGAATAGAGAGGTATTGATTTGAAAGATCAAAAATAGAGACGATTAGAGAAATCCAACAGAGGATTTTTGCGTCAATGGCCGTAAGGAGGAGAATAAGTATATATATATATATATATATATATATATATAAACTGACGTGTGCGTGCGTGCGTGCGTAATATAGACATGTCTCACACACACACACACACACACACATATATATATATATATATATATATATATATATATATATATAATATGTATTTATTTGTACATACATATATACACAACAATTCCTATTTTTTGAAGTTTTTCCATAAACCAGAAATAAGAGCATAACTTGCTAAATTGGTATCTGAAAAATAGAAAAATACACAGAATATACAACCAAAACGAATGGAATTATTACAAAAAATAGATTAAAGCTGAATTAATATAGCAATATAGATTAACTCTATTAGCATCTGTGTTGAGGACAAACTCGAATAAATTTTGAAACTGGATAGCACAGCGTTTTCAAACTTAGGAATAATGCTATGGAAAAGGTTATAAAAAATAAGCTACTCAACACTCATAGCATACGGGCAAAAGAATATCTGTCATCTCAAAGCCACTTTGAATTACTTATCGTTCTCAATGATAAAAAAAATAGATGATGCATTTAGAACCTAATGCTTTATATAGCTCTCTTTTTTATTGGGTTATTTTGTGGAAATTTACTCTATACTATAACATATCTGATAGTTGATCTATGAATATGTAGTTGGTATTTCGTTCCGTATGAGAGAGAGAGAGAGAGAGAGAGAGAGAGAGAGAGAGAGAGAGAGAGAGAGTTTGCTGTCTTCTTTTTTTAAAGGGGCTTTTTAAAATGTATTTATGGAACTAAATCTAAGAAACTTCCATTTGTTTACACCAAGCAAAAGACAGTTATATGTATCGTATGTGCTTTAAAATTGTTGAAGGGCGGATAACTGATAAAAAGGAATACATACGAGTCTGCCTCTGACTTACAATGATGCAAGTTTTTTTTTACTCCAGACTACAAGAGAAAAATTAAAGGAACCATCACGAAAAACAAATTGAACCACTACCAAAGCTATATCAAGTCACATGTGGTGTTATATTCACCACCAGAAAGTCAACATGGACCATATTGGAATCCAGGAGGAACCAACTAGGATTTGAAGATGAAAGACAGAAATAATCAAATACGGTGCATTAGAGTTGCAAATTCTCTCTAAATGATATATAAAAATCGACCACTAGGAATAATGCAAAGAAATTATAAGAATATTAATATAGTCAAACGAACGTTAAGGCCGGCATTTCTGTTCTTATGAAGTCAAAATGGGAATAGTTAACTAAGTAACCTACAATGATCTCTCTAATGAAAAATATCTAGAGATTTTAATGCTATAAAAAAAGCTTGGGTCCTCAGACATTATTGACAGGTCCAATTTTGACACAATATCTTCATTTTTGTAATCAAAGGAATCTTTATGCATCTTTTGTACAGCATTGATAACATCCAACAAAAATGAATGTAATAATCGATCTGTATGTCTAAAATTAAAAGAAAGAAAGAAATAACTTCCAAGAATAGCCTGACATGATGCTAAAAAGATCAAGTGACTACTAAATTCCCCGCTCCCCCCCTCACCCCCCCCCCCCCCAACCCAGAGTATCCTTGAGACCTGCCGCAGCTTCTTTGAAAGCGCTAAAACAAGTTCATCCTCAAAGCAACCAATTAAGCAATTTACGAGGCCCTCCACCATATGCATCTTTGTCTTTTTTTTTTTTACATTATTTTTTTTCGGAAACATTTTGCTCGCCTAAGTTGGAATTAAAAAATTATTGTTTTTATGGATAATTTTAGATAACATTACTTAAAGATAATGACAATTGTATGATGAGGAAATTCCTCTTCAGAATATTATATACATGACGAACCTCATTATAAGAGACTTTATTCTACTATATGAATGAAGAATATTCTTATTATAGTTTTTGAATGAATAATTCATTTAAACTCTAAATTCGTATGATTCACAATAGAAAAGCGAAGTAGTTAGTTTTGAACTAATTTAATTTCTAAAACCTTCACTTAAACGATAGATATTTGGAATAAAGCAGTGAAGTGAACTAATCAGAGAGCATAAAAGTATTCTATGTCCCTCCTGGTAGAAGCTGTCAAGGCCCCCCATCTTTTCTACGTAAGGGGAACCGTATAACCAAAGGCAGGCTCAGATCTGCCTCTATGAGTGCGTAAAAGACTTCAGTGTAAAGGTCTCTGGTTAGGGAAAGGGACATCATCAATAAATCTACCTTGTCGAGGTGATCCAAATTGTGCACAAGCAATAAATAGCAATACTTGATGAAGCTATCCATTCGTCCAACTTTCAGTTTTTATTCCCTTTAAATCAACTGTTATTATGCTCAGGAATAAACTTTCCAGCGTTTCGTTTTTAATTAATGAGGCAGTAATCCATAAAATGCACTTAACAATAAATTAAATCTTCACCAGGCTATAACCTACTTACAAATGTAACGTCTAGAATTTAATTTGTGAATAGAAATAAAAAGTTTAATCTCTATTAAATTTTCAGGCTGATATAATCGGTTGATTCTTTCTTTTTTTCTTTCTTTTTTTTCTTTTTGCAACAAGAATTTTCAAGGGGGATAGTTTTAGTTGCTCTTTCTGTTGCCGTGGAAATAATTCGCCACTTGAAAGGGAAAGCTGTTATCCCAGTGATACAAATGATGGGGGAAAACAATGGTTTCCTGTCCTTGCACTGTTTACTACAATATACGGTAAATCACATATTTCTACAAAATACAACCTCGAATCCAAAAACATATATCTTACTAATATTAAATGAAGAATATAAGTTGCACTGATTATGAAAAGGTCTCTCCATTAGCATGAAATCCTCATTCATTAATTCCTCACTTCCAAATAAATCCATCAATATCAAAAGTAATTTCATCAGGATTTTAGTCTGTTCATCAGCGTTGATTTCCACTTCTTCTCTGCCTTCCTCTTTCAAACCCCCTCACATCTCATCCCCTCTTTCCCCCCAAACCGAAAAACCGCCATGACCTACTACTAGTGGGAACAGGGGAGGGGTAAGCCCGAAGCCACTAGGGTACACAGCAATTTTTCCTCTGCTTCGTATTCTTACCTTCATCCCTCTTGTAACTTTCCGTTATCTCTCTCTCTCTCTCTCTCTCTCTCTCTCTCTCTCTCTCTCTCTGTCTCTCTGTCTCTCTCTCTCTCCGCAACTTCTTTTTTCTCCATTTCCCCATTCGCCTATGCCCCAGCCCTCTCTGTCATGGACACAGTGCCTACAAAATGCATATCGCGGGACCCAACACAAAATCAATATGTGGAGTGAAGCTGTGGCTCTCTCTCTCTCTCTCTCTCTCTCTCTCTCTCTCTCTCTCTCGGTTCAACGCACTCACCTAGGGAATGTACTTTGTAATTCCCCTTGTGTTATTATCTGCAATCTTTTTTATTCAATCTCATGACCTACATTACAATTGGTATCTTTCCTGAGAATTTTTCACTTCAAGGATTTCCTCCAGAGATATAGTTTTTCTCCTCGGGATAGAATTCTCTGGTATCTTCTGTGCTCCTAGGGTAATCGACCGAGCTTGACCTCGGCAGTCATGCTCACTCGGTCTCTTTCTCATAAAAAAATGTATCAATTACTTTTTTTTCTGGTCGACTAAAATCTATTACTACAAATTTTGAAAATTAGATATACGCAACGTCTGTATATATGTTAATATCATCTAGGAAACACTCATTTCATTTCAAAGGCAAAATTAATCAAATATATCTTGCCAAATATATAAACATATAAAGATGTAAAAAGATGGAGTAACAAAACTTCCAAAAAATCCTCTGCTTTGTATTCTTACCTTCATCCCTTTTGTAACTTTCCGTTATCTCTCTCTCTCTCTCTCTCTCTCTCTCTCTCTCTCTCTCTGCAACCTCAATATATAAATATATAAAGATGTAAAAAGATGGAGTAAGAAAACCTCCAAAAAATCTTTTTTAGAGTAATAGGTAATTTTTACGGAAATTAAATGCCCTTTTAAGCCTAGATCCAAGAAAAAATACGAAGGGAAGTGGGAGAAATTGTAGGCTTAACCACGAAGCAAAAGCTAGACTTGCATTTCAAAGAAATTAAAGGAAGAACGATTACAAATCAGAAAAACATACTAAAGAACAGCATTCCATAATTTCTCAGATAAGGGAAAGAAGGATTCAGTAATTAGCTACTGTACAGTATAAATAAACCGACTATTTGGGTAAACTTAAAGATTCGAAGAGTACATTGCACTTACGGTCCTTGATAACCAAGACAGTCTAATTTCACGTTCTTTCTACAAATTGACCAAAGGAGATTTTTCTTTAACCAACGACTTAGTATAGAACCTCATACCTACTCTAGTCGATCTATGATAAAATATTTGAAAAATTTGCATTGGTTTTATGTAAAATTATGTAATTTTCTACTTTTATTAATGTCAAAATATATTAAACACTAGAACGTCAAATAACACAATTATCTTGGCAAGTGGCTTATTTCGTATATTATTATTAGAATTTGAAATTTCTGAGGTCAAGAGTGTTATAAAGAAAAAATGACGGTAATGTAATGATTCCTTGAGTTATATCTAAACTTTATGCATAATATCCCAGAAAAATCTGCCTTATTGGCAAGGTCATTTCTTATTATCTCCTTATCAATTAAGTATCAAGGCCTGTTTAATACTTTCAATGGGGCTTCCAATAATCTTGCTATAGACTATGTTATTTGTTGATTTTGTCTTTCTTACATTTTCCAATTACAAGGTAAGATATTTTCCTTAAACCTTTTCATAGCCCTTATTATTTCACATTCAATAAAGTTGTTCCTTTTAAATAAAC
>NC_090737.1:143917503-143920003 GCF_036898095.1 Palaemon carinicauda
GCCAATTTTTTGTGCAATTGAAGAAGACACAGACCTAATGTGTTTCTCGAAAGTAAATTTGCTGTCGAGAGTCAGACCTAAAATTTTAAAAGTCATACAGATTTAAAGAAACATTATCAATACTGAGATCCGGATGTTGAGGAGCCACCGTCCTTGACCTACTTACAATCATACTTTGAGTTTTATTAGGATTCAACTTCATACTCCATAATTTGCACCATTCACTAATTTTAGCTAAATCTCTATTAAGGGATTCACCAACCTCAGATCTACATTCAGGGGATGGAATTGATGCAAAGAGAGTAGCATCATCTGCATATGCAACAAGCTTGTTTTCTAGGCCAAATCACACGTCATGTGTATATAGCATGAAAAGTAATGGGCCAAGAACACTACCCTGTGGAACACCGGATATCACATTCCTATACTCACTATGGTGCCCCTCAACAACAACTCTTTGAGATCTATTACTTAAAAAATCAATTATAATGCTAAGAAACGATCCACCCACTCACAACTGTTTCAGTTTGAAAACAAGGGCCTCATGATTAACACGGTCAAAGGCAGCACTAAAATCAAGTCCAATCATACGAACTTCCTGACCACAATCAAGGGATTTCTGTACAGCATTGGAGATTGTAAGAAGGGCATCACATGCTCCAAGGCCTTTACGAAAACCAAATTGCAACCTAGGGAGTAGGTGATTACCTTCAGCAAACCTATTAAGACGTTTTGCCAGAAGACGTTCAAAAACTTTAGATAATATGGGAGTTATGGAAATTGGGTGGTAATCAGTGGGACTTGAGCTACCACAAACACAATTACATAGAGGAGTAACATTACCAATTCTCCAACAAGTGCTAAAAGCTTCTCTTTTTGCTAACTTGCCCAAAATAACAGATAACTTTGGAGCTAAGAAATCTGCTGACTTTATAAAAAACAAAGGAAAAATATTTTTTGGGTCTACACCTCCATAAGCATCAAGGTCCATCAACAGAGCTTTAATCTCACGCGATCGAAAAGCTAAACTAGTTGGTTTAGTCTCAGGAAAACAAGAATGAGGAAGTTCAAGTTTTTCATTACTCTGTTTACTGTCAAAAACATCAGCCAACAAGATTGCCTTTTCCTTCGGACAGTGAGTGACTGATCCATCTGGTTTAAGTAAAGGAGGAACTGTAGTATCTACACCAAAGTGTGCAGATTTAAGGGTAGACCACCATTTATGTTCCTGAGTTGTACCAGAAAGGGTTTCTTTTATGGTTAAATTGTATTCCTTTTCAGTTGAGGCATAAACTCTTTGAGCAAAAGCTCGAAGCTCAGTATAGCTGTTACAGGTCAAATCTGATCTGTTACCCTTCCAAAGGTGATAGGCCTCCTGCCTCTCCAAAAAGCACGTCTACAATCATCATTGAACAATTAATTAACTAAAATCTAACTAATTAACTAAAATCGCGAAGATTAAACGAAATAAGATTATCGTAAATGTTGAATCCGGTAGACTAAAATCTATAGGTCCAGGAGTATATAAAGAACAAAAGAAAAATATCTAATAGAAATTGATCGAATAAAAACTTACAAAATGCAAATAAGAGTATAGAGAGAGACTAAGCTTGGTATTGAACAACGGTCTTAAAGCCTTTACTGATGTTGAATAATGGATGATATAGTATGATTTTATTGTAAAAGGTTATACTTCCTGTATACCATACGGGATCCTGTTGAGGGTTAGCATACAACCAAAATCAAATGTCAAAGTTAAATTTTATGTTATAAATCACTGTTGAAATAACGCTCTGAATAGCTTAGGCAGTCTTTACAAAGGAGGCACACACCTATTTGTCTACTTTAAAAAGGGGACAAATCTGTAGATTTATTCATCTAAAAAGATAAATGGCCTTGTAGATTAGGAAATCGATTGTACATATAACGTTTTTTTTTTTATTGAACAAAAATAAACACCCATTAGAATTACTCCAACCAAACTCATGAGAAAATATGTTGATAGTAAAATACCCAAAATGAAGAAATCTCACAAACTTCTAAGCAAATTTGTCTTCTTTAATGATGAAATCACAGATCTATTTGTATTTTTTGAACAACCTCTCAAAGAGAATTAAGACCATTCAATACAGAGACTTCCAATTAACGCAGTAATCAAACTGTCTGATTTTGAGCCAAAAACAGCTGTTTGATTGCTAGATCGAGCCTCCATTCATGTCATAGTGAATAAGAAATTAAACAAGAATCTTGTCTCTGTCTCTACATATTCTCCTCTATTAGTTTGAGAGAGACTTTGGATGTAACGGGAGAAAAGAGTTACAAGGAATGATAGAGAGGTTCTCTTATATGGATGAGCTGTTGATGATTACGGTGTTGGTGGATGAAAATGGTTGTCCCGAATATACGAAAGCAAAGATCAAATTCAATATGCCAATAAAGTTTTAAAAAAGGTATAATGTGTGAAAAGCGAAATATATATATATATATATATATATATGTG
>NC_090737.1:143927503-143932503 GCF_036898095.1 Palaemon carinicauda
AACTGGGCTCCTCAAGACACTAGAAGAATTGGAAGCCCCAGGCCTACATAGCTGAGGACTATGAAACGTTAAGTAGAAGATGAACGGAGAAGTATTGCATTAAAACCGGGCGAAATCTAATCGAGGCCCCGTACGTCAATAGACGTAGGAGGAGATGATACACACACACACACACACACACACACATATATATATATATATATATAAGAGAGAGAGAGAGAGAGAGAGAGAGAGAGAGAGAGAGAGAGAGAGAGAGAGAGAGAGAGAGAGAGAGAAATTAACAGCTACAATTACTTATTTTCCACTCACCTCCAGTGAAATTTAATTTTGAGAAAATCTCGCTTACAAAATCTTTGTAAGTTGCCAGTGTGAAAATTCTGTTATACATCATGGAGGCCTTTGGAGAGAAACAGACTTTTTAACGTTATAATCATTATAGAAAATAGACCTAACATTCAACCCTCGGGTTGGCTTTGTATAACCAGCCACATTTTTCTAAAATATATGCATTGGATAAAATTTCCCCCCACCCCCCTTTAAAATGCTTCTGCTACACAACCAAGTATAAAATATATAGATATAAAAGATTAGTGAATTTTTTTTTTTCATTCCTTCGGCCTATTTTTCGTGTCAATATTCAAACCGATCTGACTCTTCGGGAATTCGTCATCATATTATTTTACAACTATTAATATAACTTTTATTGCAAACGATATTTCACTCTGCCATTGTTCTGTCACTATTCTGCACAGATTTGCATTTATTTCTTGTTTGAATGTTTGCCATGTAACAGTTTCTCGTGAAAAAAAGAAATAGTTCAGAATGTTGTTCGATTCACTAATGAGGATAGCAAAAGTGAATAGCATCTATAGGTTCCAATCCTTTAATAGAGCACCGCTTGATCCTTTACCAATAACGATAAAGTTAGATTCACCCTTCACTTGTTTGCGCGTCCCCAGCTCCTCTCCGTGGCCTCTCTAACTCCTCTCGTCCCAAGCTACTGTAAGCAGAGCTTCTCCGTTGCTCTGTTGGGCGACGATCGAAAGACCAAAGCCCGAGCCAGACTTTTACAATTATAGCTTCTCGTGTCGGATGACAGTAAGGTTGTTTTACCGAAGCCAAATTCAGTGTAAAGTTCCCAATTTCCTGCATATTGACGGCAGTTGGTGGAATATGGATGCAATGTGTGGGGATCAGTTATTAGTTTACAGTATATTGAGTAATTGCCGTTTTGAAAGAAATACCCGATCGAATCCGAGAAAAGCCAAGTAGTTACTAAACTTGAGAGAACAATGCTGGGGCGTTCTTGAAAACACAAGCAAAAATAAAAACAAAGAAGGGCCGTCTGTAAGTAGCAACGGTGAGACAAAGAAGTGGAAATTACACTTATATACTTACGAAAAAACTATCCTAGGCCATTCAAGTCGAGTGGTTCGGCACTGTATTCCCAGCGGGTAGTAAAATAATGAAATTAAAACAATCAGATGACTGAGAAAAAATGCTACAGTCAATTTATCGATTTGGATTTCATGAAATGACACAAAATGGAAATGGAAATGGGGCATTATGATGATCATCATCATCATCATAGAGAGAGAGAGAGAGAGAGAGAGAGAGAGAGAGAGAGAGAGAGAGAGAGAGAGAGAGAGAGAGAGAGACTCATTAACCGTTCAGCCTCTCAACAGACTGGCTCAGCTTTTTTTGTAATTCCCTTTATCAACTTTCTTTTAGTTTATTTTCTTTCCCTACCTTCACTTTTCTAACTCCAGTTCACATAAAACAAGTCCACTCATTTTACCGGCTTTCCTCCTCCTCCTCCTTCTCTCTCTCTCTCTCTCTCTCTCTCTCTCTCTCTCTCTCTCTCTCTCTCTCTCTCTCTCCATCGACGGTGAAACTTTTTCCCTGCCTTTTTTTCTTTCCAGCCGTTATTTCTTTCCTCTGTTGCCTTTTGAATCTTCTCCAATTTATCCTTCCTATCACAAATTCCCTCTTACACTCTTTACGTTTTCTCTTGCTTTTCCTTGCTTTATCGTTGTATATTCTGAAGCGGCACCCTGGACAGCATCATGGAAGGAATACAATTCTATGTGAGACATTATTTTCATAAAGTCTTTTACGATGCTTTTTTTTTGTTATTTTTCTTTTCTTCGTGATGGTTCGTTTTCCTCTACTTTTCAATATTCAGGTTTTATGGTAAAGACTAAGACATATTTGGCCTAAATAATTTCCTTCGTGACCTCTAACCTCATCCTCCACTTTCCCAACACTGTTGATAATTAAAACTCTCTTCTCATTGTAAATAGACTCAATATGTAAATATATTATTTTTTAAACAAAGAAGACAAGAAAATTCTGCATTATTTGTTTATTCTGGTGAAAGAAAACGTTTTTCCCCTTTATCCCTGCGGGTTTCCTATATTCGAAAAAAAAAAATGGTCTGAATAAGGTTATTAGATTCCAGCGGTCATCAGGAAATTATGTGAATTAGATAAAGCTATTATCATTATTATTATTATTATCATTATTATTATTATTATTATTATTATTATTATTATTAGCTGAACTTGGGATGGATATTGTTTATGAGATCGGCATAGCCCTTCGTTGATGTTGCTCACTATCATGCAGTTCACTGTAATATTGTTATATTTGACACCATATTTAAGAAGGTTACATGATAGCTGTGTCTTTTCAATTGCAAATATTACCATGGAATCTGGCAGGAACAGAGAAACCTTGTTTCCCATCATTCCCTGAAATTTTCATTTAGATATGTGAATTATTCTAGGATCAATTTACTCCACCGCCAAAATTAACCATTCAATCCATACTGAAATAAACGTTTCCTGTGGCTTTTTTTATGGCACATATTAGCATGAAAATTGGTATGGATAAAATAAGTACTCATCCCATAAACGCCAGAAAATTTCATTTACATTTGTTAAGCATTCTACGTTTAATTTACGGCGCCGCCGAAAATCAGCATCCCACGAATATAGATAAAAAGGCTACTGTCACTTTTATATGGAAAGTATCCATGCAAAAATTTGTATGAATGTATTTCATATAACACACATCATACCCCTTGAAAATCTTGGATATCTGTAAAACTCTGGGAGAAGTTTGCTCCTCCTTACTGATTTTTTAGCTAAAAGTCGTCACTTACGAACAAAAGGGAAAGCCAGGGCATGCCTATAGCAGGAATGAACATGAAAATTGGCAGAAACAAAGTTTATATAATTCTGAATAATCCCTTAAAATTCAAATTGAATATATTTATTGGTATAGGAGTTATTGACTCCGCCGCTGAAAACATCAGCTGCTTACCTCCGCCCCCTCCACCTTTGGGCCCAAATCTATGGTTAGGGAATGACTAGGCTACTGGTTGGGTGAAATATCTTCCAAAAATTTCCGTATTCCATATAAGACCAGTCACTTCCTTCGCGACATTTATTCTTAATTGGTTAAGCTAGTTGAAATAGCAGGATGCTATAAGCTTAAGGGCTCCAACAGGAAAAAAAAAACCCAGTGAGGAAAGGAAATAAATAAAATACTAGAGAAATAATGAACGATTACTTATGATTAGGAAGATCCATCCACAATCTGGTCACAGGTGCAATAACACCTCTAGAATACTGTGTAGTATTGAGCCGTATGCTGGAGAAAGGCATAACTATTATAATTAACTGGATACCTTTTATTACGAACAGGGTGGTAGTCAAGGAAGATCTGAATGCAAAGGATGGTCAGAATTATGAAAAATGCAATATGCATAACTAACTAATTTAACGACGGTGCCAGAGATTATATCTAGATCAGGAATGAGAAATTTTATAAATTGCAACTTTTTGTCTAACAAATCAAGATGAGAGTCAGCAGTTCAAGACCAGACTTGAGGACATGATAGAATGAAAGAATCAAAACACTTCTTCAGAACACATTGATCACCGATAATCTTGAATGACTATCTCAATAAACCAATTTTTGGTGCAGGTGAAGAAACGACAGACCGAAAGTGTTTCTGAAAAGTAAATTTTCTATCAAGAGTCACAGCTAAAATTTTAAGGGTCGTATAGAAAAAAAAAAAAAAAAAAAAAAATTCAATGGTGAAATCCGGATGTTGAGAAGCCACAGTCCTTGACCTACTTACAATCATTCCTTGAGTTTTGTTAGGGTTTAGTTTCATGCCCCATAATTTGCACCAGGCACTAATTTAGCTATTATTAGTATTATTACAAGCTAAGCTACAAATCTAGTCGGAAAAGCAGGAAAAATACCCCAGTGTGGCAAGGAGATAAAGAAATAGATAAACCATAAAAGCAATTGAGAATTAAAATAAAATATTCTAAGAACAGTAACAACATTAAAATAGATCTTTCATAGAAAGAAAATATAAAAACTTCCAAAAAAAAAAAAGACATGAGTTAGAGAAATAAGATAGGATAGTTTGTCCGAGTATACCCTCAAGCAAGAGAACTCTACCCCTAGACAGTGGAAGACCATAGTACAGAGACTATTGCACTACCCAAGACTAGAGGCCAATGGTTTGATTTTGGAGTATCCTTCTCCTAGAAGAGCTGTTTACCATGTCTAAAAAGTCTTTTGTACCCTCACCGAGAGGAAGTAACCACTGAACCATTACATTGCAGTAGTTAACCCCTTAAGCGAAGAAGAATTGTTTTGGTAATTTTAGTCTTGTTAGGTGCATAAAGACATATGTGTAAAGAACAGGCCAGATTATTAGATGCATGTATAGGTAAATGAAAAATGAGACATAACCAGAAAGAGGGATCCAATATAGTACAGTCTGGCTGGTCAGAGGACCCAATAGCTCTCCAACGTCAATATCTCAATGAGTGGCTGGTGCCTGGGCCAACTTACTACCTAGTGATCTATATTAACAAATCCAGCAATTCCAGATCTACATTCAGGAGATGGAATCGAAGCAAAGAGAGTAGCATCATCTGCCCATGCAATTAACTTAGTTTTCTAGGCTAAAC
>NC_090737.1:143940003-143950003 GCF_036898095.1 Palaemon carinicauda
GAAAAAAATTATAGACTTACATAAATTTTTGTGTCCGTAATCCAAGATTGTCCAATTTTGCCTCTCCAAGAAAAAAGTGAGAAGTTTGCCTGTCCAATTTTGCCTGACCATGGTTTTGAAAACTGTCCAATTTTGCCTTACTATATGAATATGTAAATCAAACTTTGTATTCGAGCACACAAATATACTTTTATGTATAAATATGCATATATGTAATCATAATAATTCAAAATAAGACATAAGGGGAGCAGTAAAAGGGGTATCTGCCCAAGGTGACACCCTAAAAGTGAGTGACACCCTGAGAGTTACATTAAAAAAAAAAAAAAAAAAAAGAAAATCTAGCCAGATGGTTATGATATGATTTTCAAAAAGTTATTTAATACTGGGGACACTCTTAAAGCTGTTGACACTCAGGGGGTGAAACCTTCAAAAAGATAGACCAAAACATGGTAACATCCTCGAGAGGGGTGTCAACCCAAATGCTAGAAATATCTAAAAAAAAAAACCTCTACTATATACATTGTTCCTATAATAATTCACATGTCCAAATGAAAATTTCAGGAATTTAAATAGAATATATTTTCACTGTTCCTGCTAATTTCCATGTTGATAACTGTCGTGTTGCCTTTTTGATATGGTGTTAAATGGAGCAACATTAGAGTGAACAGCATGATAGATACATCAAGGAGGGGCAAAGCTGATCCCATAAACAATATTCGTCCTAAGTTGTACCTACCCATTTTATTCTTATCATTGTTACCTCATACTATGAACGAGCCATCAAAGAGATACTTTTACCTACAAAAGAAAGGGATACAATCGAAGATTTAAGAAAAAAAAAAAAAGATGAAATGAAGAAAAATGAAAGGAAAAACACAAAGAGATAGAAACATGACAAATCATGGAAATACAAAGCAACCAAATATCTCTCGATTCTTTAAGAAAAAATGTCTGCAAACACTAACGTAAATACAAAAAAATCTAAATTGACTAGGTAATAAATAGTGATAATTGAACTGCTAGGATAGTCCCGATAGTGAATGATAACGATTCATTTATACCTAAAATAAAAGAAATAAAAAAAAATTCAAATTATTTTGGAAGATATTAAGGATCGTCCATTATTTGGCATTGGTAGAGCAACAAAAGGCTTTTTAGAGGAAGAAGGAGGCTAAGTGACTCGCCTTGAGCTAGATGCTTGAAGCCACTGCCCACATATCATCATCATCATCTCCTCCCACGCCTATTGACGCAAAGGGCCTCAATTAGATTTCGCTAGTCGTCTCTATCTTCAGCTTTTAGTTCAATACCTCTCCAATCACAATATCCTACTTCATGCTTTATATTTCTGAGTCTTCTAACTCTTCTAGTGCCTTGTGGAGGCTAGTTTAAAGTTTTATGAACTAATGTCTCTTAGGGAGAACAAAGAGCATCCCCAAACCATCTCCATCTACCCCTCACCATGATCTCATCCACATGTGGCGCTCGAGTAATCTCTCTTAGTTTCATTTCTAATCTTGTCCTGTCATTTAACACCCAATATTCTTCTGAGGGCTTTGTTCTCAAATCTTCAAAATGAGTTTCATTAATATACTAAGATTCCCGACCATACAGTAGCACCGATCTCACTAAACTGATATATAGCCTGATTGTTATATGTAATTTTAGGCGACCTGATTTCCAAATTTGACATAATCTAGCCATCCTCTGATTTGCTTTTTTGAGTCTTTCATTAAACTCAAATTCTAAAGCTCCTATGTTAGATATCAAAGTTCCTAAATATTTAAATAATTCTACCTCATTAATCCTTTATCCTTCCAAAGATATTTCATCTTCCATTGCATATTCCGTTCTCATCATTTGTCTTTCTTCTATTTATCTGGAGCCCAACCTCATGTAATTTTTCATGCATTCTGGTAAGCAAGCTTTCCAAGGCCTGTGGTTTTCTGCTAATTAAGACAGCGTCATCGGCATACTCTAGGTCTCCTAATTTTCTGTTACCAATCCAGTCCAATCCTTCACCATCCCCATCCGATCTATGCATTACAAAATCTATGAGGAGGATAAACAACATAGGTAACAACACACTCCCTTAGAGTACTCCACTTTTCACTGGAAATTCGTTTGATACGACGCCACTAACATTAACTTTGCATTTGCTATGCTTATGAACAGACAATTAAATTTACATACTTGAGAGGAACTCCATAATATCGCAGGACTCGCCACAAAATTTGCCAGAGCACATAATCAAAAGCTTTTGCATAGCCCACATATACCATAAAAAGTGGAATTCTATATTCTACATATTGCTGTACCACATGTCTTAAATGAAAATTTGGTCAGTACAACTTCTACCTTTTCTAAATCCTGCTTGTTCATCTCTCAACTTTTCATCAATCTTTCTCTCTAGTCTCTTAAGAATGAGCATTCTATATATTTTCATGACAGCTGACGTAAGTGTGATGCCTCTGTAATGATTGCTATCAGTCAGATGTTTTTTTTTTTTTTTTTTTTTTTTTTTGTCATTTTCACCAGTACTCCTAGCTCCCATACATAAGACTTTGCCTCTTCACGCCACTTGTAGGTAATCTGGGAGTCACTTCATTTTCAGGCACTATCATCTCAGCAGTTATTCCTTCGTATCCAGGGGCTTTCCATCTTTTGATTTTTTTTAAGAATAGCTTCGACTTCAAACACACCTAATTCATTCATGGGCACATCAAGGTCTTCATCAGTTTCAGGTATATTAACCAAATTATTCCCTTCGTATTTCCTATTCATGACCCCAGTAAAGTGTTCAACGTTACTTTTCTTCATGTTCTTTCGTTATAACAGATCCATCTTTCTTTTTGATGGGTATATGCTTCTTTTTTCCCATAGAGATTTCATTAATAATTCCAAGAGCAATTCCTACAACAAAGCCACTCCCTGAATTCATAGCTTTGTCAGCCTCATCTGCTTTCCTGTCTAAATATTCTCTCCAATCATTCCTGATATTTCTTTTGACCTCTCTATCAATACTGAAATACTTGGCATGCTCTGCCTTGTAATTTTCATTACTTCCTCGAAAACTTTAAGAAATCAAATTTCTGTCTTTGTCTTCTTTTTATAGTATCCCAAGTATCATTTGATATTCATGGTTTTCTCCTTGTAACTGCATGTCCCAAAACTTCGTCTCTTAAAGTCTCTTAAGACTGTAAATCGATTCCTACATTCAGTTACAAAGATTTCTGTGCTCATCCTCTAGAAGCTTAGTTGTATCAAACTTAGGTATTCTATCTACATTTCTGTTGGGTTCTTTCAGTTTTAATATTTGTGTGGCAATGGGGGGCTGGTGATCACTACCAATAACTGCACCTCTATAGCTTGTTACATTTCCCAGAGTCCTCCTTCTCTCTTTATCAATGGCTGTGTGATCTATTTGATATTTGTAATTGCCACATGGTGAAGTCCTTGTATATTTGTGGATCTCCTTGTGCTGGAAAAGAGTACCTCCAGTAACAAGATTGTTTGTTGAACAATAATTTATAAAATGTGCCCCATTTTCATTTGCAACTTCGCCAAGAACCTCAACACCCATCACATTTTATATCCCTTGAATATTCCTTCCAACTTTAGCATTGAAGTCATTAATCACAATTTTCATATCTCTCTAGGTTCTCACCTATTATACTCTGCAGTTCTTCACAGTATTCATCTTTACTTTCTTCAGGGGAATCATTTGATTCGCTTTGGAAGATGGAATCTTCAGGATCTTGAACCCTTCTGTGAAGCCTCTTCCCTTTTTGCCCGGCGGGCATGCTGTCATGCGTTTGCGGCGAGGGGAACGGGGCAATTTTAACCAGTCAAAAAGTTTTCATTCTTTTTGCCTCTCGCGCGAGTGCGAAGGAGAGTACTGGAGCATTGGCGCACAGGATGCTGCTGGTGCTCAGTTTCTGCTGAAGCACAGTTTTTGGTGAAGGCGCAGAAAAGCGCTGGCGCGCAGGAAACCAATGCGTAGGATGAATATACAAAGAATAGGCCAGACTATTTGGCTTCTTTGACCTTTTATTTTGATGTGCCATACTTAATATTAGAGGATATTTAAGCTCTATTTTGAGGTGCCATACCTTTAGTATTAAGGGCTCTATGACCTCTATTTTGAGGTACTATAATCTTAGCATTATATGTTCTTTGATCTCTAATTTGAAGTGCTTTACCTCTAGCATTAGAGGCTCTTTTGACCTCTATTTTGAGGCTCGTTACTTTTAGCATTAAAGGGTCTTTGACCTCCATTTTGAGGCTCCTTACTTTTAGCATTAGAGGCTCTTTGACCTCTATTTTGAGACTCCATGAGCATTAGAGGGGTTTTTACCTCTATTTTGAGGCTCCTTACGTTTAGCATTAAAGGCTCTTTGACCTCTATTTTGAGACTGCTCACTTTTAGCATTAGAGTCTCTTTGACCTCCATTTTGAGGCTCCTTACTTTTAGCATTAGAGGGTCTATGACCTGTATTTTGAGGTTCATTACTTTTAGCATTAAAGGCTGTTTGACCTCTATTTCGAGGCTCCTTACTTTGAGCATTAGAGGGTCTTTGACCTCTATTTTGAGGCTCCTTACTTTTAGCATTAGAGGCTCTTTGACCTCTATTTGGAGGCCCCTTACTTTTAGCATTAGAGGGTCTTTGATCTCTATTTTGAGGCTCCTTACGTTTAGCATTAGAGTCTCTTTGACCTCTATTTTGAGGCTCCTTACTTTTAGCATTAGAGGGTCTTTGATCTCTATTTTGAGGCTCCTTGCATTAAGCATTAGAGGGTCTTTGACCTCTATTTTGAGGTTCCTTACGTTTAGCATTAGAGGGTCTTTGACCTCTATTTTGAGGCTCATTATATTTTGCATTAGAGGCTCTTTGACCTCTATTTTGAGACTGCTCACTTTCAGCATTAGAGTCTCTTTGACCTCTATTTCAAGGCTCCTTACTTTTAGCATTTGAGGGTCTTTGACCTCTATTTTGAGGCTCCTTACTTTTGGCATTTGAGGGTTTTTGACCTCTATTTTGAGGCTCCTTACTTTTACCATTAGAGGGTCTTTGACCTCTATTTTGAGGCTCCTTACTTTTAGCTTTAGAGTCTCTTTGACCTCTGTTTTGAGGCTCCTTACTTTTAGCGTTAGGGTGTCTTTGTTCTCTATTTTGAGACTCCTTACTTTTAGCATAAGAGGGTCTTTGACCTCTATTTTGAGGCTCCTTACTTTTAGCATTAGAGGGTATTTGACCTCTATTTTGAAGCTCCTTACTTTGAGCATTAAAGGCTCTTTGACCTCTATTTTGAGACTGCTCACTTTTAGCATTAGTGTCTCTTTGACCTCTATTTTGAGGCTCCTTACTTTTAGTATTAGAGGGTCTTTGACCTCTTATTTTAAGGGTCCTTACTTTTAGCATTAGAGGGTCTTTGACCACTATTTTGAGGTTCCTTGCGTTTAGCCTTACATGATCTTTGACCTCTGTTTTGATGTTCCTTACTTTTAGCATTAAAGGCTCTTTAACCTCTATTTTGAAGCTCCTTAGGTTTAGCATTAGAGGGTATTTGACCTCTATTTTGAGACTCCTTACTTTTAGCATTAGAGTGTCTTTGATCTCTATTTTGAGGTTCTCCTTACGTTTAGCATTAGAATGTCTTTGACCTCGGTTTTGAGGCTCCTTACATTTAACATTAGAGGCTCTTTGACCTATTTTGAGGCTCCGTACTTTTAGCGTTAAAGGCTCTTTAACCTCTATTTTGAGGCTCCTTACTTTTAGCATTAGAGGGTCTTTGACCTCGATTTTGAGGTGCAGTATATCCTGCATTAGAGGCTTTTGACCTCTATTTTGAGGCTCCCTACTTTTAGCATTAGAGGGTCTTTAACCTCTAATTTGAGGCTCCTTACTTTTAGCATTAGAGGTTTTTTTACCTTTAATTTGAGGCTCCATACTTATAGCATTAGAGGCTCTTTGACCTCTATTTTGAGGCTCCTTACTTTTAGTTTTAGAGGCTCTTTGACCTCTATTTTGAGGCTCCTTACTTTTAGCATTAGAGGTTCTTTGACCTCTATTTTGAGGCTCCTTACTTTTAGCATTAGAAACTCTTTGACCTCTATTTTGAGGCTCCTTACTTTTAGCATTAGAGGCTCTTTCACCTCTATTTTTAGGCTCCATACCTTAAGCATTAGAGGCCCCTTGACCTCTATTTTGAGGCTTCTTACGTTTAGCAATAGAGGCTCTTTGACCTCTATTTTGAGGCTCCATACTTTTAGCATTAGAGGCTGTTTGACCTCTATTTTGAGGCTCCTTACTGTTAGCATTAGAGGCTCTTTGACCTCTATTTAGAGGCTCCTTACTTTGAGCATTAGAAGCTGTTTGACCTCTATTTTGAGGCTCCTTACTTTGAGCATTAGAGGCTCTTTGACCTCTATTTTGAGGCTTCTTAGGTTTAGCATTAGAGGGTCTTTGACCTCTGTTTTGAGGTTCCTTACTTTTAGCATTAGAGGGTCTTTGACCTCTATTTTGAAGCTCCTTACTTTTAGCATTAGAGGCTCTTTGACCTCTATTTCTAGGCTCCATACCTTAAGCATTAGAGGCTCCTTGACCTCTATTTTGAGGCTTCTTACTTTTAGCATTAGAGGCTCTTTGACCTCTATTTTGAGGCTCCTTACTTTTTGCAATAGAGGCTGTTTGACCTCTATTTTGAGGCTCCTTACTTTTAGTACTAGAGGCTCTTTGACCTCTATTTTGAGGCTCCTTACTTTTAATATTAGAGGCTCTTTGACCTCTGTTTTGAGGCTCCTTACTTTTAGCATTAGAGGTTCTTTGACCTCAATTTTGAGGTGCTCTACTCTAGCATTAGAGTTTCTTTGACCTATTTTAATACCCTTACCTCTAACATTAAAAGCTCTTTGACCTTTATTTTTGGGTGCTTTATTTCTAGCACTAGAGGCTCTTTGAGACCTCTGTTTTAAGGCGACTAACCGCTAATAGTAAAAGCTATTTGACCTCAGTTTTTAGGTGACTTACCTCTATAATTAAAGGCTATTTTTTATACTTCATATAAAGGCTTTCCTTCTCTATTCTCTTCTGTCTTATATAGTTCTTCAAGATCTTCTTAGTTCGCCAGTCCTCCTTCGAGATTTCAAGAGACATTTCAGTGCTGCTTGTCCTCGGTTCGTCAGATTCCTCGGAGAAATCGATGGCTTTCATGTCTTTACCTATAAGGGCGATGGGTAAAGACATGGATGCCATTGATTTCTCGGCATACACTATACGCCATCATGCTAAAGTCAACGAAGAGCAACATAATATATTTACCAATGCCGTCCTGATATGTTCTATGTTCAATGCCGAATTTTGAAGAAAAACACGTAGCTCACCGCTTTGCACCAATGCAATCCAATTATAGAACATCGTCGCTAAACCGCAAGCAAATTATCCTTCAAGGCGCTTTCATTATGATCTTCAAAGCTCGCCAACTTCGGCAGCACCTATCCAAACTATCTGCAGATGAAGATGTTCCGAATAGCCCCCAATTCATCCTGTAGCTGTAACAAAATTCTCACAGTCAGTTACCTGTTCCGCCAGAACGCGAGCTCTGTGAGTAAAGTGAAATCCTCCTCCCAATGTTCACTGCGTAAACTTCCATAGCTACAGTACATACAGATCGTGAGGTGTTGCAAGGTATGTTTAAAAAAAAAAAAAAAAGAGAGAGAGAGATCAGGTCTTCAAAAGTCTTTTGGAATCCGGGGCGGAGCCGTTTCAGAACTACTCCGGGAAGATTCCGTTCTGGTGTCATTCAGAACTCTATGCTAAGTCTACGGCTATTTCTTCTGAAGTCATTTGGAGAGGCGATTCAGGAAGATTTTCTTCCAAAATCGTTCAGAGATTTCTTGAATCATTCAGAATTCCGGGCTAAGTCTATGGAAATTTCTTATGAATCCTTTTAGAGATGCACGAAGATTTTCTCCCGAAGCCGTTTAGGACTCGCGAAAAATTCTCTTTTTTTTTTTCTCTGGTTTCAATAGGCCCTAATAACAACAACAACAACAACTATAACTATGACTATGACTATGACTGACTTTAATTATAATTATAATTATAATTATAATTATAATTATAATTATGATTATTATTTTTTTTTAAGTAACAATCTGCTACCTACAGCTCTCCATTTGGTTAATGCCTTTTCTGCTCTTGGTGTCATCATCATTATTCCTACCCCTTCTCTTCTAACTCCATCTGTTTCTTTGGGCCAAGATATCCAAACTATATTTCATAAATTCATTCTCTACTAGCTGTAACTTCCCAGTTTGATTCATGGTTCTAACATTTCAATTACCAATTTTCAATTTTTCTTTAGTATTTACAAACCGGGAGTTTCTTAGCAACCCACTACGGCCGGGACTGGGGGCAATTCTTTCATTTTCGCTTTCCATAGACTGACTAAATCCATAGAGGATTCATAGACTAAATTCATCAAAGAATAGCCAGTTTCTTAGTGATTGCGCAGCGCCTATCTAAATAAGGCAAGTGACCCCCTGCCGGTCCATACTAATTCCAGTAAGATCAACTGCCGGGCATTAGAAGTAGAGGAGTATCGAGAGCACCAAACGGATACATAACTTTATTCAACTTACAGATGGAATTAATGGTCCTTTTATTTATGGAACCCATGCCTCAGAAGAGAATGTTCAGTGCATATTTAAATGAACTGAAGCTGTTTTTTGAGCATTCGGTTGAATTAAATAGACCAGTCATATATTCAAGCATTTAAATTGTCAACGTATATGGCTATAGTATATATTGAATTGTTCACCTTTATTTCCAATTTTGTACTTGTCCCTATTTTCTCATTAATAATAGGTTTGATTATCATTTTCTATGAAAAGAAAAACTTTTTTCTTTTTTATTTTTTTATGAATCAATATGATTTTCTATTGAAATAAATGATAGAAAATATTTTCAAAGAACTATCATTTATCTATATTTCTAGTTAAAATTATTAAGAATATATATATATATATATATACTATATATATTATATAGATGAGATAGATAGATACATAGATAGATAGATAGATAGATAGATCGATCCACAAATCTATTACTTAATAACTTATTATAAAATGATGTTTTTTAAATAAGTGTCAAAAATTGCCTTACCATTTTTCAAGGCGAGGCAAAATTGGACACTAGATATTGCATATTTTTTCATTCATTTTTTATTTTAAACCTTCCTTTAGCATCATGCCACTAATTTGTTTTTAGAAAAAATAATTTCATGTATTATTTCTGAGAGACCCTAAAATGAAGGTGAGGCAATTATTGGACACTCATATTCAACAATTTATGTAGGGGGTACTTAATACTTTTTAAAAACCAGACATACTAATATTTATAAAGTAGAAGGTTGGGCAATTTCTAATAGCATTATAAGTTTCGAAAATTATGAATAGTTTTAGAGATATTGTATCTGTCCAATATTTGCCTTACTTGTCCAAAATTGCCTCTGTCCAAAATTGCCTTACCCTACTATATATATATATATATATATATACATAATATATATATATATTATATACAGTATATATATATATATATACAGTATATATATATATATATATTATACTGTACTATATATATACTATATACTATACAGTATATAATATACATATATAGTATATATACATTATATATATATACATATATATATATATAGTATATATACATATATATATATACTGTGTATATATATATATATATATATACATATATATATAGATATATACACAGTATATATATGTGTATATATATATATATACACACATTATATATATGTGTATATATATACAGTATATATGTGTATATATATATATATATATACTACTGTATATATATATATATATAGCTATACATATATATACTATATAATATATATATAAATGTGTATATATATATATATATATATATTACTCTGTACAAAAACTCTAATT
>NC_090737.1:143967503-144005003 GCF_036898095.1 Palaemon carinicauda
AATCAAATTTACATATTTGAGAAGAATTCCATAATAACGTGGGACTCTCCACAAAATTGGGAGTGCACACTATCAAAGGCTTTTTCATGGTCTACAAATGCCATCAAAAGTGGAGTTCTATATTCTATGCATTGCTGCATAATATCCTGTTTACATTATGTCCCCGGTGGCTGTGGCACCCCGTTTCAGGCCATTGTGGGCGAAGCAGGATGGACGTTACAGAAAGCTTGACGTCAGGATGAGCAAACGCAACAGTCTTTGATTGCCGTGGATGCCGTGTCAGAATTTTAAACTGTTTAAAATTTTGCCAAGGCAGCCACAGAGCTAATGAGAATTGTAATAGGCCGTAATAAAATGGGATGAACGCAACAAAACATACCAGCACATAATAGGCCTTAGCAAAACTTAGAATTGGTCCGTATTGTAATGAGAACCATGTTTTATTCCCCGGCCTCTCAAGGTCTCTTCAAGTTTTGTTACGTTTTATTGCATTTAGTGTCCGTTCTGTTAAATTTTGTTAAAGTTCCCACGGCAAGCTAGGGTGTATAGTATCCATTTTGTCCCGTTTCCTCACGGCACGTGATGGTTAATGGTCACGGCGTGTTACGGCGTGCTACAGCCTATTACAGTATGACAAGGCGCGCAAGGTCTGTGAGAGAGTATAAAAAGATAAGCCCAGTAAAAGAGGTCACAGTTTATCATCAGTCATGCCACCGAAAAGGTGAAAAAGAAAGAGGGTCCCAAGGTCTGCATCACCTGCATCACAACCACCAGCAGAGGACCAGGAAACGAGAACATGGAAAAAAAAGTGGCCAAAACTCACGGCGCACTACGATTCAGGCAAACGTGCCATGGCCGCCGGGAACAGTGTAAACAGACAATAACATGTCTCAGAATGAAAATTTGGTCAGTACAACTACATTTCCTAAATCCTGTTTGCTTATCTCTCAGCTTTTCATCAATCTTTCTCTCTAGCTTCTTTAGAATAAGCATACTGTATACTTTTTATGATAACTGAAGTATGTGTGATGCTTCTGTAACTATTGCAATCATTACTTTATTTTTGTCATTTTCACCATTACATCTAACTCCCACTCATCAGGTTTTGCCTCTCCACAGCACATTCTACAAAATAATCTTTTAAGTATTCTGGGGGTCACTTCTTTTTCATCCAATATCATCTGAGCAGTTATTCCATCGTAACCAGGGCCTTTCCATCTCCTGAGTTTTTAATAATAGCTTCGACTTCAAACACATTGAATTCATTCATGGGCACATCTAGGTCTTCATCAGCTTCATGAACTGTATATCAATCAAACTATTCCGTCCAATGTTGCCTTTCCTTATAGTCTGCTTTTATGAAAGATCCATCTCTCTTGTTTAATGGGTATATGATTTCACTTCTTTGTCCTCGTAAAGAATTCATTAATAATTCTTTGAGCGATTTTTACACCATAGCCACTTCTTGAATTCAAAGCCTTGTTAGCCTCATTTCTAGTCATCCCTGGCTTTTCTTTTGACCTCACTATCAATACTGGAATACTTAAGATGCTCTACCTTGTAAATTTCCTTATTTCCAAACTATATTTCATAAATTTATTCTCCATATGCTTTAATTTCTCAATCCGATTCATGGTTATAACTTACCTATTGTCAATTTTAAATTTTTCTTTAGTATGTATAAACCAGGAGAATTTTAGCACCCTCGCTATGCAGGGACTGGGGCCATTCTATCATCTTATCTATCCATTGACTGCCTAAATCCATAGATGATTCATTGGCTAGATTCATCAAAGGATAGCCAGTTCCTTGTGATACTCAGTGCTTATTTAACCTTAAGTAACCCCTGCTGTTCCATACTAATTCCAGTAAGATCATCCGCCAGGCATCAGGAGTGGAAGCCGAAGAGACAACCTGTCTCTTGCCTCAAACTAAATCCGTTACCCTGCTACCAGTGACTTCATCGAGATTTAGGGGGTTATTTCCTCCATACACAAAGTTCCCGTTACTCCACTGGGTTACTCATTCGATTATACAACCATTGGCAAACATCGATTGCTAAGATATGCCTCCTGGCATATATATATATATATATATATATATATATATATATATATATGTGTGTGTGTGTGTGTGTGTATACATACACACACCTATATTTATATATATATATATATATATATATATATATATATATATATATATATATATGTGTGTGTGTATATGTGTGCATGTATATATAGAGCTTATATATACACACACACACATGATATATATATATATATATATATATACATATATATATATATATGTATATATATACATATATATGTATATAGTTTGTACAGACACATACACACACACACACACACATATATATATATATATATATATATATATATATATATATATATATTGTATATATGAACACATAACATCAGAATTTATCATACCTGAAATAAAGTTAAAGAACTTCCGAGGGAAAAAATACCCAATTCACATATGCATAAACCAGCTTTGGGAAGTCATAAGTAAATTACAAACACGAGAAAGTGTATACACTCAAACTCATATTTGGCCCATTAAAACGCACAAGATCCTTTTACGTCATATACTCTCCTTCTTCAACTCATTCTTATGACGTCACATTACCTCACACATAAATTATTTTTTTATTCTTCTTGAAAACGATGAAAAAAAGCCAAAAGCTTGCGAATCATGAGTTGTTTTTTAAACGTTGCTTCAGCGGTTCCTTTTATGGATTGAGTGTTAACGATTTGTATTTGCATGAATGTTTCAGCCACATTTCTTTTCTGTCCGTAAACATCTTTCTTAATGCTATGGCCATTGCGGTTATATTCTAATACTATTGTCTTTTAGGTATGAAATAAGGAGCGATGACTTTTTACGAGAATAGGTACCTAAAACACGCAACCGCTCCATGGGCATTTAGTCCATTTTGAATTTCCATATATCATGTGTAAATCTACTATCCATTAGCATACGCAACACTCGACGATATGTACATTAGGTTACTGGTTTCTGTCAGCACTTCATGGGGATGATTCTCACATTGTGCATGTGTGAGGAATATCATTCCTTAGAACACCCCTTTCCTGAGTGACGCTCTGAGACAAAAGCTGAAAGTTACTATTGCAAACCAGATATCAGTACCAAGAATTACGGAAAAAATAAAAACAATTTTCTACATTTGAGATATCTCTAAACGAAATTTACATAATCAAGAAGGGAATGAATAATGTTAATCATAATTTAAAACAAACTCTTGTTCCACGAATAAAACATCTTGTCTAAACATACTAACCTACCTTCGTCTTCCTCTTTTAGTCCTATTTTACCATTGAAATTATTCACCTACTTTACACCTTCCCAGGTATAACCAGGATTGTCATACAGCACTGATTGTTACACTCACCACTGTCATCTTTCAACTATTCCGTATAAACTATAATCTTCTCATACATTCGTCTAAAGCGTTTCCATCAAACAGATATACCTTCCACAAATTGGTCGGCTGCTTTATCATATTACCACAACCATGACACATCACCTTACTGGCACAATGAAAACTCTAGGAATACACGTTTCTCAATCTTTTAATCAAGACCTACAACCAAGAATTACTTTCAGATGGAATTTCAAAATGTACCTTAACCAGCAACATGGTATTAGGATCTTCTGACACTATCTATATGCTTGTTATATGTAGTGAACAGATATTAAATGTTCTCTCTGCCTTTACATTTTGCTAGTATCCAACAGGTCCATTTCAGCTCTGTTATTTATATATTTCAACTTGTTCCATGATTACCTTTAGTGCTGATACGCAGCATTTTTTGTTTTTGTAAATGTACATCTAACATTATAATTGCTGAGAAGGTTCAATATTAAATTTTTATATATCTTCCTTCACCACACCTCACGCTTCAAAATCCTACCGCCTATTTTTTTTGTTTCTATTCGTATATGTCTACAACAGCAAAACTCTGTTGACATAGTGACTAATATTGAATTTAACATACTCTTCATGAGCTGTTTCTAAATCTTTATCTCAATACAACTACTAACACGTCATCCATCCTCTCCTTATTACATCATTTCCTTTGCTTCTTAAGGTACGTACTTATTTGCTATAATTTGCACGGACTACATGCCTCTTGTGCAAGCCTTCACTTGTCAGTCCAACAACTGGTCCGCCCATCAGCGCTGACATCTCTCTACCATTTATGAATACAACTGCACTGGGTGTACCATTTAACACATCTTAAGTGAACTGAATCCCGTTGTGGACACCCTTTCCAGAAACACACTGGACGCCATACACCTAGGAATGGATTACAAAACATTACCAGTAGCTCAATGAAAGGACCCGGAGTACTAAATTCGCAGGATATCATGCACGTCTCTACATTCTATTATGCTCAGATTTTGACTGGATACCCTGCTCCCATGACTCGACAAGTAACTCAATTGAGCCATAGCCTCTCACACCCTTCACACTGATCTACTGCACAGCTACTGGAATCGAAGTTCATATGGCATGGCATTAATAAAGATGCCAAGGATTGCATCGACCCTTGCGTTTACTGTCAATTCCTGTTTACTCAAATGGTCAAGTACTGCACTGCAGTTTTTCATTGGCTACTTTCCACTTAAGGGTAGAAGAGGCTCTTTAGTTATGATAAGCAGTTCTAGGAGAAGAACATTCCACAATCAAACATTGTTTTTTAGTCTTGGTAGTGACATAGCCACTGTACCATGGTCTTCCATTGTCTTGGATTAGAGTTCTTTTGCTTGAGGATACACTCAGGAACACTATTCTATCTGTATTCTTTCCCTCTTTTTAATGAAATGGTGTATTATGTGGGCTAAATAGAAGGACCATGAATGCCTGGTGGTTTATCAAGAGGGTACCTTTTTCCTTATCTGTTCTTTTATCTTCCTCATAAGGATTCATTTTCCAAAACCATCATTAATGCCCTCTCTTCAATTAAAGTAGCTGTAATGGAGGGTACTTAGCCTTGCATGGTGTGTCGGCTCTCCGACATTTTATTTATAGTCTATGGGTTGTATCAATTACTATATATATATATATATATATATATATATATATACATATACATATACATATACATATATATATATATATATATATATAGATAGATAGATAGATAGATAGATAGATAGATATACATGTATGTGTGTGTGCATATGATTATTATCATTATTGTTAAGTTTGTTTTTAAATAAAATGAAACTCTTTTATTGCTCTTAATTCTTATGCTGTCTGAAGACATTGAGCAAAATCCAGGACCAGAGTGTCTTAGACTTTGCCGGAGTCATCTACCATATTGCAATATTCATGGACTGCGTGCCAATATTCAAGACCTTCCTGTTGCCTCCAGACAGTATGATATTCTGTTTTGCTCACAAACCTATAGTTTCTCAAATGAGGTAGTCATCTGAGCTCATCACAGTGTTTAAGAAACCAATCAATTTGAAATTGGATACCATTCCTTATATGAATGCGGATGTCGATCTACCGGAGTTCAGACTTGGGTGTTTCTATCTTAGATAGTCTTCTCAGCCTTATGGCTAAGAGGAAGCAGATGACAGAAAGGCCAATGTCATGTAGTCCACATGATCGACAAAAAAATGTGGATTGTAAACAAACAATTACACTGGTTTACAAAAAAAAAAAAAAAAAAATGGTCTGAGGCAAGAATGGTGATAGGTGTTTTTTGCTAATTTGGGTGTGCTGAATTCAAATTTATAAATAGTTTTGCTCTATCACCTCTAGTTTTCTGACTTTTAAATAGTCTCATTCTAGTATAAACAGAGAATATATGCGCACATTTCAAGAGTTGCAGCAGCTTATAACAGATAAAACAGGATAGATAAAGAACACTGATTGAATCAATATACTTGGATGACACTATTACACAATTCATAGTACCACAGACAGTCAAAAGTGTTTTTTTTAGAAGATTTGGTGTATTTTGCCTCCGGGATGTCACGCAAGAGCATCCAGCAGAAGTCTCCCATCATGCCGGGATTCCATTTGCCTTGATAATTGCTCTCCATCTTCGTAATGTCTTGGTGGAATTTTTCTCCACGCTCATCACTCACTGCTCCAAGGTTTGGCGGGAAGAAGTTGAGGTGGGAATGGAGAAAATGAATCTTGAGTGACATTTGACACCCCATATCCTCATAAGACTTTAGTAACTTTTCAATAAAGGCTTGGTAATCTGGTACGCGTGTGTTACCAAGGAAGCCACTACAGACTGACTTGAATGCTTCCCATGCTCTCAGTTCCTTTAAGTTAAGAAGCTCCCCAAAATCAGTATCCTCTAGCACTTCTCGATCTGAGGTCCGACAAAGATGCCCTCTTTGAGCTTAGCAGCACTAACACCTGGGAACACAGTAGACAAGTGTTAAAAGGCAGCACCATTTTTGTCCAACGCCTTCACGAAATTCTTCATCAAACCAAGCTTGATGTGAAAAGCAGGAAGAAGCACCTTATTCATGTCCACCAGAGGATTCTCCTTGACGCTGGGTTCGCCAGGAACAAAAGTGATTCTAGACCCCCAGTCTTTCTGCTTGTAATGCTGGGATACAGCTCGACTTCCCAGAGACAGAGAAAACAACAGTACTTTGTGAAGCCTGCTTGCATACCCATAAGAAGACCAATGACCTTGAGGTCCCCACACAGGCTCCATTGGTACTCGCTGTACTAATAGCTTCTCAAAGAAGCTCCATATTGTCATAGGATTCCTTTAGATGGACAGAGTGTGCAATGGGAATGCTGGGATATTTATTCCCGTTGTGCAGAAGCACAGCCTTGAGACTTTGCTTGGAAGAGTCTATGAAAAGACGCCAGTCTGAAGGATTATGTGGCAAACTAAGGGACGTGAACAAGCCAGGTATATTTGTGCAGTAGCACAACTTGTTTTCCATGTCGAAAAAAGAAGCAAGGTCTTTGTTCCGATTCCTGAAACTGGTGATCCTTACATCTTCCTGGACTAGGTTCCACTGTTTAAGCCAAGAAGCCAAGAGCTCTGACTGCTGTTTTGACAGATACAAATCACAAGCAAGATCATTCAGGTCTTCTTGCGTGATCCAGTGTGGCTCGTTGCCACTTGTTCCTGAATATGTAGACTCAATATCTTCCAAAGATATTGACTCTGCAGAATCCTCCCTTGAAGGCATTTCTTCATCTGATGAGGAAATAAGATCCTTATTTACTGGAGGTGTGGGTACAGGAAGATCATCTGAATGGGGAACGGGTCTCATAGCAGATGGAATGTTGGGATATTTGATCTGTTTCCTAGAAGATGCATTGAAACCAGTTATATTAGTTAAACAAAAATAACAATCATCTGGGTGGCTTCGTGGCTCTCTCCAAACCATCGGGACTGCAAAGTTGAAAGCCACTTTCTTGCCATTAAACCATGCAGTTACTCCATTGTAGCAGGGTTTACAACAGATGTGTGGAGCCCAAGACTTGTCCTGATCACCAATTTTACAGTCAAAATAGTGTAAGTAGGCAGTTCTGAGGAGGGAAGTGATGGTTCGACGCTGTGCAACTGTTGTGAAGTCCCCACAAACGTAGCAGAAAGAATTGGCCTTGTTGAGGCATCCTCGATGTTTTGACGTGCTTGAAGCCATTGGAAAATCTGAAAATATAACAAAGTAAAACTAAATCATATGCAAGGCAATAAAATTTGCATTGGAAAATGTAATACTAATATTTAGCTAACCAAAAGATGTGTGACACGATAGTTGAGGGACACCAACCTCCTGCGCCACCTGCGAGACAACCTCTTCCAATGACTGCCAGGGCACTACTGAGTGTAGATTGAGACCTGCTGCCCTAACTGCCAAAATCTGTCTTGATATATAATTATATATATGATGTAATGCAATCACTTACATTTAGTGCATAATAACTAAAAAATAAGCCATAAGTCTCACAATAATAGAATTAACCCTGAATGCATATACGCCTTTATGTACCGTATATGCACAAAATGCACACTATGCATATCTAAAAAAAACTAGAGGTGATGAGTAAACAGATTTCAAATTTGAATTCAGCACCCCCAAATTAGGTAAAAACGGGTATTTTTGTGTTTGCCTCAATTTCTTTGTAAACCAGTGTTATCACACTTAAGTGATCCCTCGGGGACCTATAAATATCTGTGCTGTCTGTGATTAAAATTAGTTGTTAACTGTCTATCCTTGTATTAATACTTCTTCCGCTCTCGTCACAAAGTATCCTAGAAATTTGGTTGCAGCAATGATCTTCCTAATCACGCAGTCGAATCGGTGGAACTTAGAAAGTTCAAACTTGTAGGCTAACATAAGTCTCTCTTCATAATTTATTATCAAAATATCTATTTTTAATGTTGTTACTGATTTTTAAACATTTTATATGAATTGTTCATTACTTCTCTTGCAATTTATCTATTTCTTTATTTTCTTCCCTTACTGGGCTATTTTTCCCTGTTGGAGTTCTTGGAATTATATCATCCTGCTTGTCCAACTAGGGTTGTAGCTTAGATAATAATAATAATAATAATAATAATAATAATAATAATAAAAATAATAATAAAGAAAATCATTTATCTTCATACTACAGGACTATTTCGACCATACTTGTGTTTTGTAAGGTTTTAATGATTCTTGTTGGTGTTACCTTCCTATAAATGTATATATATATATATATATATATATATATATATATATATATATATATATATATATATATATATGTGTGTGTGTGTGTGTGTATACATCTTATTAATAAAAATCTTGAAGATTTATTATAATCTGAAGATCATTGAAACTACCAACCGTGTGTCACACAATTGTACATAATTCCTTTTGTATATATTATGCTTGTATCTGCGCTCTTCCCTCGCACTAAAAAGAACCTGAATGATCATGTCTACGGTTTTGCTCTGTGACATTGTCTGTCTCTCGAACATGTTATGTCCTGTTGCCTTGAGGTTTTGTATATAAAGGAGAGTGTTCCTTAATAAACAACTCAGTCTATTGCATCCTGCCTTTGAGTTCACAACCTTCTCTCGGCCCGTCACATTGGTGACCCCGGAGTGACTCGCTCCTCCCGCCTTCACCCCTCCCTCCCCCACCGCCTCTCATCGTTACTATGATGCCGTCAACGCATACCTTCTGCAGCAGTACTCGCTGTCGCCAGCCGCCCGTATAGCAACGCCTTTTCAGCTCTCTCAACAACCGTTGAGGGACCAAAGGGCTTCGCTCACCCTCAGGAAAATGACCAGTATCACTCGCCTGCAACCTGCCGCAGACGGCTCTCCTCCTGATGTGAACCCACTTCATGACTTTCAAACCTCCATCAACGCCTCCACTCGTGACGAAGAGGACACCTATTCAACTTCAACCGAAGCTGACGTGAATGCCGTAGGACACGCCTATGAATGCCGTAGGACACACGCCTATGAAAGCCGTAGGCCTATGAATGCCGTAAGACACACGCCTATGAATGCCGTAGGACACACTCGCCTATGAATGCCGTACGACACGCCTATGAATACCGTAGGACACACACGCCTATGAATGCTGTAGGACACACTCGCCTACCCCGTGACGAGCCGGGGCGGCAACACAGCCAACCATCATCGACCACTCGCTTGCACCCCAACCAACGACTTCTACAGCCACTCACTGCCGCTAATCGGCGCAGTTTTTACTACTACCTCTCCAGATTCAGGGCACCTATTTAACATGTTCAGTATGTCATTTTTAGAGGGGGAGCCATGTACCAACCGTGTGTCACACAATTGTACATAATTCCTTTTGTATATATTATGTTTGTATCTGCGCTCTTCCATCACACTAAAAAGAACCTGAATGATCATGTCTCCGGTTTTGCTCTGTGACATTGTCTGTCTCTCGAACATGTTATGTCCTGTTGCCTTGAGGTTTTGTATATAAAGGAGAGTGTTCCTTAATAAACAACTCAGTCTATTGCATCCTGCCTTTGAGTTCACAACCTTCTCTCGGCCCGTCACAAAACGTATGCACCAACAACATCTCATACAGAGGAAAAAAATAGAGACTTTTAATGAAGATTTTGATATATCTTTTAAAAAAAACATAGCACTCAATTTGCATTTGTTTTGGGTGATTTCAATGCTAACGTAGGTCAAAAGAAGATAGAAAAATCAGCAGTAAGTAAATTTGGAGTCGGCACAAGGTATGACGGAGGAGACACCTTGGATAATCTTTTACGAACACCTACTTTTATAAAAAAGGAACATATAAAATGGACACGACCCTCGGGTATCACTGAAGATCGTGTTCTCCCCTTCAAATGCAATGAGTAAATGTTTCAATTTTAAAGACCGGATCTCAGATGATCTTTGTTCGTGTCATATGTAAATATAAGTGTGATCGCTGTAATGCATCATATATTGGGAAAAGTGAAAAGCATTGCCGATCAAGATTGTCTAAGCACTTCAGCTGTTCACCTAGAACAGGTAATTATATGGCAAAACCACCCATTCTGCTATTAGATGCCATTCGCAACGTGAGGACAACCCAATGCCCAAGCAGAATTTTTTCCACTTGGCCACTTTGCAGAGTGGTCGAGACCTTGTAATGATGGGCCGGACAACTTACGAGTTATCTTGTTTTTTATTTCAATTTGCGTGAGTTTATAGCTCTGGCGGTTTGAATCTTTTTAAATTTTGATAAATTTTATAGTTTTAAGTTATTTTATTTCATATAGTTTTAGAATGTCCGTTTTGAATATCTATCAAACTATGTTTTAACTTATAAAGGGTATCTATTTCTTTGGACTCTGATGATAAAAATGGATTTTCCGAAAAATAAGCTATATAGATGTATATCATAACTCTATATATATATATATATATATATATATATATATATATATATATATATATATATATATATATATATATATATATATATATATATATAATCATGTCATCCTTCTTCTCATTAGCTGTTACTAGTCCACTGCAGAACAAAGGCTTCAAACATGTCCTTCCACTTGCGTCTGCTACGTCCAAACCTTCATCTTTCTTAGTTCGTCAATTCATCGACTTCTCTTCCTTTTCCTGCTTCTTTTACATTCTATAGGAACCCATTCTGTCATTCTTAATGACCATCTATAATTATCTGTCTTTACATGACCTGCCCATGTCCATTTCTTTTTCTTACAAGTTGTTAGAATATCCTCTACTTCAGTATGCTCTAGTATTCATGTTGACCTCCTTCTGTCTCTTAGTGTCATTCCAATCCTTATCCTTTCCAAAGCTCATTGAGTTTTAAGTAGCCTATTTTTCTAAGGGTTTAGTAAGACTAAGTTCCTGATGCCTAAGTTGATACTGGTAGGACCATCTGATTAATTCCTTTTTACGTTTCACATTTTTTTTTTTTTTTTTTTTTTTTTTTTTGCTAAATGTTCTCCATCCCACGCTTATCCTTCTTTTGATTCCGGTCTCGTGTCCTGGGAAAACGCTTACTGTCTGTCCATCCCCCACCCCCCCACACACAACACACACACACACACACACACATATATATATATATATATATATATATATATATATATAATATGTGTGTTGTGTGTATATATATATATATATATATATATATATATATATATATATATATATATATATATATATATATATATATATATATATATATATATATATATATATATATACACACACATATATATATATATATATATATATATATATATATATATATATATATATATATATATATATATATATATATATATATATATATATATATATATATATATATATACGTATATGTGTGTGTGTCTGTGTGCGTGTGTAAACCACTACTTTACATAGTTAGTAAAATAAGTATAAACATTAAGAACGATTGCTGTGAAATCAACTCATCATTACCCTCATGCCCTAACCGTCATAAAACTCCTAAAACACATACACACACATATACGTAAACATACGCGCACACACGAACGAACACACACATTTAAGGAGGCATATACTACCAAACTATAAAGTAGGTACAACAAGAGGTGATGCGCCACCCGGACCCTTCAAATAAGGCAGCTCTAAGGCCCCATGGTCGCCTCAGACGGTATATATAAGGTCTGCATGAACTCCACCCTGCCGTCACCATATACGGTTTGAGACGCGCCCGGCCAAACCAAGTTCCGATAGCACACCTGGTGAAATGTATCTTGCCGCCCTCTAGCACGCCTGGAATGCGCTACTTGCGATGCCACCAATTCTAATTAAGCGTTTTCAGAATAAGTTCCCTTCTGTGCTGGTGATGTTTTTCTTCTTTCCTCTGCATTCTGTATCTCCAGAGAGCTTCAAGCCTTGGTGAAATCCCACGTTGCATACATCCAGGTAAAGATCATAGCAATTACTATTGTGTTGAATAAGAAAATAGAAATCTACGGATAGCATTCGCCAGGATTATTTCGCATCGCATATCTCTTGTGACGTGTTAATTTCTTATTACATAATAATGATGTTATTTCACAGAAGGTATTTGTTTTATGGTATATTGAAAATATTTACTCAATAACGGGGAAGATCTTCTACCTCATTTTTCATTTCAGCCAGAAAGAGTCCCCATTCAGTTCCATTTTTGTTTCATAAGGAAGAGTACTTCTCGTCTAACATTGTAACTGCTCTTCTTCTTCTTCTTCTTCTTCTTCTTCTTCTTCTTCTTCTTCTTCTTACCCTTTTGGACATGCATTCGACCTGTGACTGCTGTTTCATAGATCACAGCAGATGTATCCAGGCTGCAAACACTTGCCATTAAAGGCAGTAGCCTGAAGCGGACAAGCCCGAGATGAAGCGATGACCAAAAACAAACCAAAACCAAAGTTAAAGGGTAAACCAAACATAACAAAAAGAGAGAGAGATAAGCAAATGCTGCGTTTGATGAATGAGAGCTCCACGTTTAGGTGAGCCACGTAAGTAGTAGAAGAGATAACAATTCCAATTATGTTAATGAAGGTCTTCAATACTCTTGAAGGTAATTAGACAAGTATTCCTAAAAGGCAATGGGGATAGAGTATATCCTACTAATGTATACGAATCCATAAGTGTAATTCTATATTTCATAATCAACAAGAAATACCACAAAATATTCATAAAAGTTTAATGCACTATAATAAAATTTGAGATCACACGAATGTTTAAAAAAAAAGAAAAAAAATATGAATACGATAGAGAATTGTACTGATAAAAAAAATGTGATATAATTTTGAAAATTTTGCTTGAATATGTGTTTTTAAAGCTACGTTCAGAATGTGCATAAAGCCGAACAGACTGAAGAAACACAAATATCAGAGAGAGAGAGAGAGAGAGAGAGAGAGAGAGAGAGAGAGAGAGAGAGAGTGATCCCTTGTCCTAGTTAAACTATTCTTGAATTTCTTCATTTGTTTCAATGATATACCGGCTTATCTCCCTAACAGTATGCTCTCACTCTATAAGAGGGTCATGGCGTTGTGTTAGGACGCAGGCCTTGACAATCTGAATGGCCAGTGTTTTTTTTTTTTTTTTTTCTTTTAGCCGTAAGTGCATGTAGGAACTACTTAAGGGTTATCGTAGTATCCTTTCAATCCTTTCCAGCTGCACTTACTTATTAGTCTTTTACTTTTTCTCTATTCACACTGTCTTTTTTTCATTTTACTAACTAATCATTTTATATTTCACTTCACAGTGCAACTGTTTTGCTGAGTTTTCCTAGTTACACCACGAATATGAATAACTTCCCAAGCTCCAGGGCTGGGCCATATAGACCAGATTCATAAATCCAAGTCAACCTTGGAATCCAGATTACCTTTGTTAACCTAAGCGGGAGATTAGGTAACTAGTTGTCACTCGACCATTCTGGATTATAGTTAGAATAGAAAGCGAAAAGACAAAGAGATAGGAAAAGAAGACGAAAAAACAAAATGGACACGCTGTAAGTATTTTTTGTTTTATTAAATCTTTCATAGTATTGTATCGAAAGTGTAGGGTTTTGACTAGCCATTGCTCATCCCACCGCGTGCAGCCATTCAATATATATATATATATATATATATATATATATATATATATATATCTATATATCTATATATATATATATATATATATACTCTCTCTCTCTCTCTCTCTCTCTCTCTCTCTCTCTCTCTCTCTCTCTCTTATATATATATACACACACACACACACACACACACATATATATATATATATATATATATATATATATATATATATATATATATATATATATATATATATATATAATATCTTAGTGGCCTCCACAAATCGAAGACAGTATCTCTCCTGACAAACTCTACTCTAGGAAAACTGGAAAACTGTATTTACGTTTATCTATTTATTATTTGGTGTCGTCACGTGTTTCGAATCATTTCGTGACTCTTCATCAAGTCTATATTGGTTGTTTGATGGAATTACATTAATATAATGCCCATGGTTGTCAATTTTTTAGGATATTCCAAAATTAATTAACAAAAACTGATAAATGAAAATCTGAAGAATCTTTGAATTGTCATAATTTCAAGATGAATTTTGTAATACACAATTTCATAATTCCTCCTTTTCGATGAAGCTTAAGATTCAATTTTTGCAGTGGAATTGACGTCGGGTCTACTGGAACGTCATCTTGTGTTCAAAGCAGACTAATTTGTGATGCTTACTCGCTCTTTCATAACTTTAAGTTAGTGATCTCTATTGATCTCTGCTTCGATTCCATTTAGAGCGTTGCCTTTCCTTAAAATTCTGGTGCCCTGAGGTAAATATAGGAAAAATTAGAATACTTTCTATTTTAGAATGGCCTGAATATAAATGCACATATGATAAGTGTGGAAAACTTAAATTTATCAACTTGTTTGACAAACAAAAAAACGTCAAAGTATGGGATATCATTATTATTATTATTATTATTATTATTATTATTATTATTATTATTATTATTATTATTATTATTATTATTATTTAATCTACAACTCTAGTTGGAAATGCATAATTTTTGCCCAACAAATTAAGATGGGAGTAAACAGCTGAAGCTGAACACTAGCCAGAGGAACAATAATCGAAATAAGGTAAAATAAAAGAATTATTTTTTTTTCTTTTTTTAAGAATAGATTGATCACCGAAAATCTTAAAAGGCTTCCTCAATAAGCCAATTTCCTTTTGTGTGCAATTGAATAAGAAAGAGACCAAATGTGTTTATCAAAAGTAAACTTACAATGGATAATCACACTTAAGATTCTATAGGAGTAGTATATAATTTAATTAAAGAAACATCATCAATGTAGAGATCTGGATGTTGAGAAGCCACTGTTTCTCGACCTACTTACAATCATAGTTTTAGTTTTGTTTGGATTCAACTCCAAACCCCATACTTTGCACCATACACTAATTTTAGCTATATCTTTATTAAGGTATTCAGCAATGCCAGATCTAACGCCAGGAGATAGAATTGATGCAAAGAAAGTAGCATCATACTCATATGTAACGAGCTTGTTTTCTAAGACAAACCACGCGTCATGCGTATACAGTATGAAAAGTAATGGACCAAGAATACTACCCTCAGGAACACCAGGTATCACAATCGTTTACTCCCTATGGTGCTTATAAAAAACAACTCTTTGCAATCTAATGCTTAAAAACTCAATAATGATGCTTTAAAAAAGACGTAGCTTTTTTAGTTAGAAAACAAGGGCATCGTGATAAGCACGGATAGAGGCAGCACAAAAATATTTTTTTTATAGTAAATTTTATGGATGGAACTCATGAAATAATGTTAGTAACAAAACACACAAGTTAAACATATTGTTTTAGAATATTAGAACATTAACGATCAACATAGCGATATAATATATAATTGAGATATAAATGTATATGATATAATCTATATATATATATATATATATATATATATATATATATATATATATATATGTTGGATAAAATAGGGGACAACGAATTACCCATTGGTACGCTAAACACTTGTTCACATAAATCTCTATTGAAGCTAAACTTGCACTTTCAAATACACAAACAAATGAGTTCAACAATAGTATTGGTTGGTGATGGTAAATCGTAAAAATCTAAAATACCAGACAGGAAATCCAATAAGTTACGCTTTTGTAAATAATGAAGTCACATCAAAACCAATTAATTTGGGGTTAGATATTATACTCATATTTGGTAATTTATCGCAAAGGTTAACTTGATTCTCGATTTATGAAGATAAAATGGAGACTGAAATTAGCAAAAGTAATTTTACTAATTATTTGGATAATTTATAATTTACAGGTCCTGTTGCACTGTTTCTAGTCATATTGAATTTCTTTGTTTATTGGTTTCAAGCAAACAATATAAAAAAGCCAATAGTGATCCAGTAGAAGTCATAAAATTAATTAAGTATTTCTCCTGCTTCAGAAGTGATTTTATGTTATCTTCATCTAGGGCATTACCTCTTAATTTTAAGAAGGCTGTATAATAGGTAGCTTTGTTAATAATAACTTAAATTTGCCTTGTTCGCTTTTGTGATATGCAAGTCTATCATTTTCTAAATGTTTTCAGGATACTATAAAATGTTTTAGGAAACTGCAGGAGTTTGAAAGGTCCATTTCAAAATAGCAATGTCCTGATTTTTGGGGAAAATTTTCTTGTTTTTTTTTTTCAATATGAAAAATAAGGACGCAATATTAACACTTAAGGTTGCTCATGAATGGCAGATGGAGGGGACAGGACGATTTCACATAGAGACTGACCATATATCAGTGCCCAAGGACCTTTCTTCATTAATCTAGGACCAGGGAGAGCCAGGGAATGAATGCTGATGACTCAACAAGTAGATTAATAGGCTCCCTAAACCCTGCATCCCTAGCTCACAATGATAGTGAGGTTGTAGACACTACTATAAAGTATCGAGGTTGAACAGGTCTCTTACTTCCGTTCAACAGATTGCTAGACAGGGAAGTTTCCAATCGGATACCACAACCCGTAGGGCACCAAGAATATGCAGCCCAGAGACTTGATAGACAAATTTATCGAGGAAAAAAAAAATGCCACGAATTTCTGCTCAGGTAAATACTATTTTATGAAAACTTTATAAATAGAGCTAAGAAAACATTAAGGTTAAGGAAAGGGAAGCAATGAATAACAACTTTTTTTACCATTTCTTGAATGTCTTTTAAATGCCATACCCCTTTTAAAAACCTTTATGTTAGGGTAGTGTTTAAACATAATTTTATACTGAAAAGCATACTTATTAAAAATAGCTCTAGAAATGACAAAATATGATATGTTGTATTCTTTGTTCTAAAAGTAACATGTTTTATGTCAGCCAAACATATAAAGGCACTTCGGTTGGAACAAAAGAACATAAAATTGTCATCTCCAGGGGGCTATCAATAATGCTTTGGCTTCCCACTAGCTAATATTAAGTCACAGAATTGGCTAGATAGAGACCAGGACAGTAATCCATATTAACGACTTTACCCATAAGAAATATTGTTGAATTTTATCCAGTTTAGGAACCCCTTTTCTTGTATACGTACGGTATCCTAGTATGTTTATTTTTCCTGTGAATCTGTTGACATTACCAATAAAACGAAAGTTAACTCCAATCAAGCCTTCCTACTTTTCATTTGGCTATAAAACGTGCATACACACGTACACACACGGACACACACCTACACACACAACACACGCACACACACATAACACACACACACACACACACACACACATATATATATATATATATATATATATATATATATATATGTGTGTGTGTGTGTGTGTGTGTTTGTGTGTGTGTGTATGTATATGTATATGTAAATGTGTGTGTGTATATATATATATATATATATATATATATATATATATATATATATATATATATATATATATATAAATGAATATATATATATATATATATATATATATATATATATATATATATATATATATACGCGCACACACACATACCACATGATTTGCTATGCTTGCTTACCATAATGCATGAAATATCACACGAGGTTGGGCTCAAGATAAATAGAAGAAAGACAGAGATAATGGGAACGAAGTATACAAAGGAAGAGGAAATATTATTAGAAGGAAAAAGGATTAATGAAGTAGAATCATTTAAGTATCTAGGCACTATGATCTCCAATAAAAGGTCTTTAGGATTAAAGTTTATTGAAAGATTGAAAAAAATCAAAATTTGGAAATCAAATCGCCTGAAATGACGAAAATCAGACTATATATCAGTTCAATGAGATCAGTATTATTATATGGACATGATTCATGGTATGACAATGAAATAATCCACACTAGATTAAGTAGGTTTGAAAACAAAGCTCTCAGAAGGAAATTAGGAGTTAAATGGCAGGACATTATTAGAAATTAAATTGTTAGACAGATTACTCGAGTGCCATATGTGGATGAGATCATGATGAGGGTAGATGTAGATGGTTTTGGGCCTATTTTTCCCACTTTCCAAAAGAGATTAGTTCACCAAACATTTAGCTACGCTCCAAAATGCACTAAAAGAGTTGGGAGACCCAGGCCTACATGGCTGAGGACTATGAAGCGTGAAGTAGGATTTGATGAATGGAGAAATATTGAATTAAAAGCTCAAGATAAAAGCAACTGACAAAATGTAACCAAGGCCCTTTGCGTCAATAGGCGTAGGAGGAGATGATGATGATTACGTTTGGCACTAAAGACATTAGCATTTCAAACATTTTCACATACAAAGCACGCTCTTTATTTGGCAGAAGTGGATAACAAATGGATGTACTCCACCATGCTTTTTAGCTAGAGTGCAGAATGAGTAATGAAACGATCGTGTTTCTATATTAAAAGGGTCATCCATATACCGACTGAGAGATACAAGATGATGCAACAAAGATTCTCTGCCAAAGAGGAAAATCTTCCCTCAACCTGGTCTACTACCTGCTGACTCAAGTTATCTTTTCTCCCACCCTTAGGCTCATACACTTTGTATCTCTTTGGAATAATTAAATGTTCAAGGATAGTTGGACTAGGTAAAGTGGCACTTATCTAATTTCTTTTTCCTCTTATTGACCTCTTCAAGGTACTTGCGCAGGGTATGGTTGCTTTTACTGACTGAGGTAGCTTATATCAATAGAGGATCTTATCAGAAACATATTCATTTCTAACGACAATTGGTGGTTCCATGGTATCTTCCGTTCGGTGTATTGAAAATGTTTTAAATATAGTTACCTCTACAATCGCAGCATCAGTGTTATGCAAATGCAAATTTGCTTCTTTAAATATCACATTATTTTTGTGTGTAGATTCGTCCATTACAGATATCTCTTTGTTCAAATCTTCAAATTTTCATTGATTTATCGATCTTTAACATTTATCAAGTACATAGTAAATCTATCAGGTGTGAGCTTCTCTCTTCTTTTTTCGTTTAATACAAGTGAGTCTATACTGGCAGCCATTATAAGATATGAGGAGTACTGAAGTTTCTTATTCTAAAGTCCAAAAAACTTAAGTTTGGTAATACTGGTAATAAGAAATTTTTATTCATAATACTAAAATTAGCAAATTACAAGGAAGGAACTATTAATGGCCTAATAACACTTATTATTAATAACAGTTTGCTGGTAGAAAATGGTAATAGTTTAGTAATTTTCAAGGGATGTACTATTACAAATAACATCTATTAGTAATAAGAGTTTGCCAGTGGCGAACTGTTCATAGCGGCAAATAATCGTGAGCAAATTGTTTTTACCGGCTAATTGTTGGTTGCAAATTTATGGCAGCAAACTGCGTGTGACGAATTTTCAGTATCTGGCAATAAGAAGTAGATGTCCTTAGAAGAATCATTACCTTTGTAGTTTAGCTAAAGGCCCCATTTCAGAAAGTGATGCTAAGAGTCTACAGCAAGCCTAACTTAGTAGCTTTCCTGTTGATGAAAAAACAGTCACACCCCTCTAAATATCTGAGATGTCTACAACTAATACAGGTAAAAAATTCAGGTGCTCAGATGGGGAGTGCAAGCCTCTTAATACAGGCTAAATTAGCCACATTACGACAACTCATAGGAGGAAATTTAAATTCCATCATAACAATGAGGCCATAAGTCACCATTTCGTTGAGGTACATTACAATTATGGTACACTGAATTACCATATTAGTGACATAGAAGTTGTTAATAAGTATCATGACTAGGAACAACTGGTGAATCCTATGCAGTATGCCTTAGATTGCAGCAGCCTGTGACGAATGTTCAAGCTATCTTAGCCATTTTTTTAACCTCGAAAAAGAGGAGAAACCACTCCAGGCTTCCAGAACTCATCCTGGAGCCTTAGGACCTGGTTTTGTGGAACTTCATTGGGGGATTCAAATTTTTTCTCCAATGAAAGGCATTGGGACTCTAATTTGAATTTTAAGACACCATGGACGATGCAGATAACTTTAATAATATTCTTATAGATTTACGTAATATATATTTAGCAATTTTCACAATTGTAGATTCTATATTTCTTAAAATAATTTTTTACATTAATGCACCTCCATTATAAAAGGATTATGATTGTTTTATATGGATGCTCTGATGATAGTCATAATCTAATAGGTGGAACAGCTGTCGGCAAAAGTTAAACGTATGAAACATCACTTTAATAAAGCTCTAGCCCTAAAGACAAGAAAATATACAGAAAATTAGAAAAGTGTTGTCTCAGAACAAGTAATGACGCATGTTTAAGCACTGAATGAAACTTGTATAATGAAACAACTATTCCAGATATGTACACTTACACACATATACAGGGTACAGTGATAGTTTTGAAAATGCTTTTCAATGTTTTACACACAGTCAAAGCCGCTGCAGACACCATTACTCATCGCCGAGTTTTATGTGATCCACCTATAAAAGAATATTTACAGTGAACTACGAATGTGGGAAGTTTTTATTTTTTTATTGTTCTTGTCATGTAATTTTTATCGATCTTTTATTTTATATTTCCCAAAATTTATTGATTTCAAGAGCTATAGCATGAAAGGCGGGCAACTCGTCACCCTGCCGGCTGTATAACCACTTATGTATCAGCCGAAGATACAAACACAAACCCTCACTCACTTGCTGTAAAAATGTTTTTTTATGAAATAGGTTTTAAGAAAATAATGCCTTTCTTTATATTCAAAGAGTGTTTTTTATAAGTAATAAATTCCGCCAGATACAATATGAGAGTTTTTAGGCCATCAAGAGGGATTCATGGAAGTAGGAATGAGAGATGCCAGCATTGTGGATATATTCCCCTAAAGTGGGAGTTGTTGTGGGTGCAATAGAGCCTGTCTCCACCCCTTACCAACAGCTCTACTATCAACCACATCCACTCACCTAAGCAGTAATTTTTCAGAGGAATTTTGTCTTTATGATGAAGAGAGAAGAGAATAATGAAGCCGTAAGAATGGAAACAGAAGACAATATCAATTCTGATAACTCCATACCTAAAAGGGATGTTGGAGCTTCCCAATTACCCATTTAGTTCTTCAATTGATAATCTCTTTCTCCACGTCTGGAAGTAGCAACCCAAACGCCTCCACCGTTGAAGACTGATACAACCTTACAAAATTTCAGAGAATGAAGACATTAGTAGGATATTAATAGCATCATGGTCGAGCTTTCTAAGATATCTACAGAAAAACCAATGATCCATACGTGCTGTACCTTGAAACTTAATATGCATTGGAATGCACATTAGAAATATCTCCCTCCACAGACAAGTCTAAAGATGAAGTTTTGGATACCCTAAAGAGCCACATAAAGGTCTTACGAAACAAAAACTATGTTTCATAGAATTACTCAGTTGCAAACATCTTTAAGGCGAGTCATTTGTAGACTTCAAAATAAGGCTTTGATGTATTGCAGAATATGATGATTGATGTATCCTAAGAATTCATTTATATATGAAGAGACCCAGTTGAAAATTATCATCTTGATTGATTTTCGAGACAGAATTCGTACAGTAGCTAATCACCTTATACACTATCTCTTTATTACAAGAAATTCTCACTGCCTGTCAGTTGTATAAAGCAACTAAACGTCCAACCTCTACCATACATAATCCATCCGGTTAGTTGTGCCACATCTCTGTCTATAAAAAGAGGACATGAAAAAAATACAAGTGGGACAACCGCATCTAAACAGATTTCAACTTCAATTTTCTATGTCTGTTTTATGTTCATCAGCATAATCTTGACATTTGTCTTACTGCCAACAGTGCTTGTAGAAGTTGTGCTCATCTGGGTCATTAGTCCAGAATATTAAAATGTTCTGCTAACAAAGGGCAGTGTAGAAGCTGCCAACGTGTTGGATATGTTAATAAATGTTGAAAAGAGAAGAAGGATAGTGACCACAGTGTAATCTAAGCAACTGTGGTGCACCTTCCAATGTCAACAAGACTCAAGAAGCCCAGAAAAATAGTTTTTGTTGTTTCAGCTCTTTTTACTGCACTGCCTCCAAGACACGGAAACCGATTTGTGTCCTCCTCTCATATGGTGAAGGGAGATCTCACATATACATGTTACTGGATACAGTTGCTAATATGATTGACCAGTGACACCTTGAAAATCTGGTCTTTCTATTGGGTAGCATGCAACCCTTTCGCTAACAACGACAGTAAAAGTAAATGGATCTCAAATATCACCCACTTTGGTACACTCCAACATACTGTCATCTTAGGCAGGAATCACATAGGAGGTGACGTGGAACGAGAAACACCAGAGCCAAAACATGTTACCCACGGAAACAAAAGTGGTAACAAAGATCTTTATCAACTGTGCCACGTAGAAAGTACCCACACACCAGAAATGGGAAACTCTTGTGGCCATGTGTCAACTAAAACTGAACCTGATTACTTTTCGTGTCGTGTTTTGGACAAATCTGTGTTCTTCAGCAGCAATTTTCATTTATTTAAATAACAAATTCTCATTACGATTTAAACAAAAACAAATTGTGATTAACTTGCTGTTCTTTTTTGTTCATTACTTAAAAAAATATTAGAATTTTAATAGACCTTTATTTTAAAGAATATATTGCGTTCAACCTGCTGTTGTATGTTTTTTTGTTTTCCATAAGTAAGAATAGAACTTAATTTTGCTTTGAAAAATAATAGATGCAAAATTTTCAACCTACTGTGTGATTTTTGCATCTTCAAAAAACAAAATTGCAATATGAAAAAAAAAATATACATTTTGTTCAGCCTGCTATTGTGAGTGTTATTTTGATGTTAGTAATTGTTTTAGTGATGTTGTTTTGTATGTCTGAGTATGTTTTGTTTTTTGTGTTCTTTGTTAACCCTGCTTTTGCTAATAAGCTTTAACACTAATTTCAAATTCACCCGAGAATCAAGATTAATTTTTCTTCTGCTGATATTGGTTTTCCCCAATTACAACCCCCAGATTACAAATATGAAAGCCCTAGTGACTTCAGCTCCTCATAAGTCTTGTATTACATTTTTAAATGATAAGAGTTTTTTTTCTATCTCTAAATTTCATCAGTTAGCAGAAGGTTTTCTTGAGATTCTCATTTTCAGTTCCTCAATAGAACATCTTTATGGAACCAACAGCACACGCCAATGCCTATGTGACAAGATGACATGTAGCATGAGATGCTTCATATTTCTGCGTTTCCATTTGTTGTTTCGCCTCATATCCTATGTGATTACGAGTTAAGGCAAGCAATCCTGTTCCACTAGGATTCTCGTTCACAAAAGTATTCATACTCCTCTTTTGTCTTATGTTCATTGTCAAAAGTTAGCCATTATAACTCCAGACATTATAAACCCCATTCTAAAACCTAAACTTTTGACACGTACAGGTGAGTATACAGTACATCTCTGCCACCAAATCAACTTCAATCACCAACGAATACTTCCTCTGTGAATTTAAAGATTTGTTGGTCTCTAAAGAAGATATGAAGTTAGCTCCTCAAAAAAAAAAAAAAAATGGCATTCCCCCCTATGAGGATTCATCCTATAGATCGTAGATTGTAGGTAGTAGGGTGGCCAGGGCACCATCCACCCGTTGAGATACTACCGCTAGAGAGTTATTTGTTCCTTTGACTGGCCAGACAATACTACGTTGGATATCTGTTTCTGGTTATGATTCCTTTTGACATTGCCTACACATGCATCGAATAGTCTGGGCTATACTCTCCAATTTCTCCTCTATCCTCGTACACATGACAACACTGCTCTGCAATTGTTCTATGGCCACTTTCCTCTTGATAAGGATAGAGGAGGCTGACTATGGTAAGCAGCTCACCTAGGAGAAGGGCACTCAAAAATCAAACCATCATTCTCTAGTCTTGGGTCATGCCTTAGCTTCTATACCATGCTCTTTCACTGTCTTGTGGTAGAGTTCTCTTGCTTGAGAGTATACTCAGGCACACTATTCTATCTTATTTCTCCTCCTCTTTGTTGTTTTTAAGTTTTTATATTTTATATATGAAAGATCTAATTTAATGATATTACTGTTCTTGAAATATTTTGTTTTAATTGTTCATAACTTCTTTTCTAGTTCATTTATTTCCTTTTTTCCTTTTCTCACTGTGCTATTTTTCCCTATTGGAGCTAATGGGCTTATAGCATCGTGCTTTTCGAACTATGGTTGTACCTTAGTTAGGGACAATAATAATTATAATAATGCTGTGTCATTCGCTTCCATCGCTTCAAGACAAATCCCCTTTGCTAAAAATCCAGGTCAAGGAAAACTAAACTCCATAGGAATAATTAAGATGACTGGTGATGAACCTTCAGTTTGTTGTCATCCCCTCACTGTCATTGACAAAAATCACCCTGAATTACACATCACAGTTGACCTCTCCAAGATGAACTCCAGTGTCCTGTGCAGATTACCCTTTACCAATACCTTTCATTGCATTCACAGTATAAACCCGAAGGATTGATATACTTCCACAGCAGATGCCACTATTGTTCCTGATAATTGGAACTTGCTAAAGAGAAATATCATCTGACTGCCTTTATCATAACATGCATCTGTTCACATATTGAAAAGGGCCACTCGGCTTTGCAGCTATTGGTGATGCATTTTGCCAGTAAGGTGCTATGGCTCTTTAAGGAATCAAAAATTTGATCAAAGATATCGATGACATACCTCTTTACAATGAAGATTACCTTGAATATCTGCACTGTATCAATGGACTACTCTCCAAGTGCAGCAAACTTAGAATCACTTTCAATTAAAATAGAATTGTGGTCACTGGACCTACCTTGAATTTGTATGGATACATTTCCAGAAGGCATGCCAGCGGATCAAAAGAAAGTCAGTACCTACAGGGTTTTCCAACCAATGCTAACCTGCCTGATCATACTGTTCATGTGGCTGATCAACCAGTTGATCAAGTTTACCCTTGACATCTCTAGAGCAGCAGACCCCCACTCTGATAACCCACAAGAGAATATTCGTTTGGACTCTGGACTATCATAAGGTCTTTAGACGAGTCAAGTTAGCCCTCGTCTGTCTACCTGTTCTTGTCCTTTTTAATCTAATCCTAACTATTAGTCTCCAGAGGATGCTTTACACCTTTACAGCTTTATATATGCCTTGCAGGAGCATGGAAATGGATGCCTAAACTAGTTTAGTGTAGTTCTTGGTAACTCGCAAGCGCTTACGCTTGTTATGCTACCATCAAGCTGTAGATGCTGACCGGCATCTGGGTGACATTAAAATGTACGCTGTATCTAACAGCTCTACAAAACTTCATGTTAATGAGGAATCATAACTCTCTTATACCTATCAAAATCATCAATTGCAAGAGTTCATTGAGAATCCCTACCTCCAGAACTTAAAGGAGAAGATTTTTCCTCACCTTGTCACATTTGTGTGGATTACCTAATGACCTGTATCGACCGACACTCAGCCACCCCAAAACAAGAGTATGAGATCTCAAGTGCTGCTTCTGCCATCCAGCTCCATATCGTCATGGCTGTGTATGCCATCATCTCTATGGAAGAGACACTAGCCAAAGATGCCAATAGAACTCTTCAGGATCTTTAAGACACAGCAAAAGGGAACTCAACCTAAGTTCGTGTCCACAACTGCATCACTTCACGAATACCCTCCAAAATTTATGTCCTTCACAGCTCCTTGCTTTTCTCAGCTGCTGCGCCTTGTGTTATCTATATGACAGCCAAAGAACTGCCTAAGATATGGCCATCACTGTTTGAGCTTGTGATCCATAGCAAGTATTGCAGAGAAGTCAACAGCAGGAACCATTGATGAATGATGTCACCCCTACAGGTCCCTTTGGGACTATCTCTGTTGATTTCCTTTTTGTAGCAGAAGAGTCCTTCCTAGTTTCCCTTGACCAACTTTCAGAGTGGCTTGTTATCCTTCCCTAAAAAGATTATACTACCATATTCAATACCATCAGGCTCTTCTGCCACTACTTCCAGAAATGTGGCGTTGATCTCTGAATCAAGACAAAGAGGACCGCAGTTCACCAGAAAAGAATTTTGGAAATTCGTGGAACAATGAGGAGTTCAACATGCGACCTTGTCTTGACAGCAACAGCCTCTGGAAACAATGATTGTGACGTGTTTGACTCTGGCTTCTTGAAAATTAGGAACCCTCAGAACATCACAGACCAATTCCCTGCTCAGATCTTGAATGGTTATGCTCTTAGGCCATCTGTCCCTGCCTACTCTTAGCATTTCACAGAAGATATCAGTCTAAGGCTAAGAACTGCAACTGCCTTGCTGCTACCCGCGCTGATCAGGTTAAGACTCGATATGACCAGCATGCCCGCCCCTTACCCAGGTTGAATGTTGGGCAGCAATTTGGAATTTCAGACACAATATCTAACTGCTAGGACAAGGTTGGGTGGTCAAGAGTTTCAGTAGATCCAGGAACTATGAGGTCCTCCTTCCTAGTGGGCCTGAATGTGGAGAAATATTCTAATTCATCATCTAGTATCAACCCTAAGTATTGGCCACTCCGCTCTTTCCCCTATCGCCACGTACTTGAATCAAAAAATGCATTTCCTAGTAAATCCTCATTCAGTGGCCCCCTGTCGTTTTCAAAGGCTCACAGAAAAGAAAACTGCTCTATAGCTTATCAAGTGTGCGGTGAGAGGGAGAGATAAGTGCTATTGGCCACAAGTATTCTTACACACCATAAGTTCTGTTTAACCATACTTTATCTGGTAACACATAATTCCCATGTCCGGCTATTATGATATCGGATCTCGACCCTGGGAACGTGGCTTCCTCCTTGAACTTTTTCCAGTATATGTCCTTTGAGGGACTGCAGGCATATACTGGTTGGAAGTCCACTTGGGTTTTCTTCGGGCATTTTCTGAGGCAATTGGAGGAGATACACCATTTTGTGGTGGCTGCGGGAAGTGTTATCAAACCCGCTGCAACGACGTAGCCCACAATACGTCCTAGGGCATTCCTTCAGCTTGTTATTAGCAATGAGTAAACTGTTGGTTTTTGCTTTAAGGAAAAAAGGGAAAAAGGCATTTCATCATTTCCTTTTCAGGTTCGCATGTGTCTTTCCGACGCTGTGTGTGTTTCTTCAGTGCTACAACCTAACTGTCTAAATGGTAGTTAAGCTATATCTCATTTGGTGTGGGTGATTACCCCATTTTGTACAGGCATGATCATGTGTCTATTGATCAGGTTTATCTTGTCATAAGTTCCCTATGGTTCCTTATGTCATGTATTTGTCCCCTAATGTTACCTTATGTCTGGGTATGGACGGGATGTATTTACTTTGTACAAAAATTTTCCATATGGGGTTAATGATGGTTGCTCGTTAACCTTGGCACTGATTTTTGTAAGTAAAAGGCTATGAATTGTTACATGCCTTTTAATTTTATGCCCTACTATTATAACTATAATTACTGTAGCGGCATTAACTTTAGTGTGCCTTCTCATTATTATCCTTCCTGAACATAACTGGATTTACTCTCTTGGCGGGTTTTGGTTCCATACGCCTCACCTATGATGCCTCCTTTAGTTTCAGGATCCTTAGGGTTCCCGACACTAGACTCAGGTGAATTTCCATTTGCGGAGGGCGGTCCTTTGGTCCTTATTGCCTCCTTGTCGGACCATCATGCTTGTCAATACTGCCTCCGAACTGTTCTGGGATATATAGTTGAGAGTGATACCTATGCCTTGACAGAGTAATCCTGTAAGTGCATTTCAGTATTGGGAACTCTCTCTTTGAGGCTTCCTACCGAGGCATAGGTAATTCTCTGGTACACTTCCATCAGGACGACATGGATCGAGGCCAAAAAACGTATTTTGACATAGAAAAAATCTATTTTTGAGTGAGATAGCTATGTCGTCCTGATGGCCTGCGCATTAAGTTGTCTCTCCCCGATGCCTCGTCGGATGCCTCTTTTAACGGTAGTTACGCTGCTATGGGGAATGAGTTCATCAGAGATGAACAGTACTATGAAGGGAGAGGATATGTAACGGCTCCTCACCTATCCTCCTCCTTAGATCCCTAGACTTGGTTAAGTCTGTTTGGGGTGCAGATATCTATGGTTATCTACGGATACGTCCGGGATTATACATGATATCTTAGGATAGTCGTTCCGGGGTTAGAATCCTGTGATACCTGACGGTAATTCTTTTGTAATATCACTCGCAGAAATATTATACAGTAGGAAGCTGCCGGAAGGAACTTCCATCAGGACGACATGGCTATCTCACCTAAAAATAGATTTTTCCTTCATCGAAATCCGTTTGTTTCCTCACCTCATTTTTCCTTTTGCATTCTTGTAAGCATTTACTTATCTTGATAGGATAATCTTTGATTACTCTTATTTACATCTGTATCCAATTAAAGTTCATAGACTACTGAATTTTTGTGTTTACTGTTATCTAAGAGAACTGGTCTTTCTTTCTCATTCCACTCTAGCCCTCCATCGTCTTCCCCCTGTTCTCCATCCTACCCGCACTCCCCTGCTTTTTCCCTCACTCATTCTCTATCGCTATATTTTACTTTCCATCCCTCTCTCCCTGTACCCTCTCTCCCACCCTCTCTGTCCCCTGCTCCTTCTACCTCTCTCTCTCTTTCTCTCTCTCTCTCTCTCTCTCTCTCTCTCTCTCTCTGATTATTCAATATCCTTATTTTCCCAATCTGTATCAATTTTCGAGCTGCTTCTCTTCTAGCAAGACGAAAATGTTTCTCAAGTTATATGCCTTTTAATCCTTTCTAGCAAACCAGTTAGTTAGCAATAGTGTGTCAACAATTTTCCGATATCATTAAGTTCGTGTGCGACAGGTCACAAAATCAAGGTCCTAGCCTATCACTGTGATAAATCTACCCATAGTCCACATCTACCCATGATCCTCAAGCTTTGTTTACCAAAGTGTAATGACAGTTTCGCCATTAGCGCAAAAGAGGCGGAGCATGTTTAGCTCTCTCTCTCTCTCTCTCTCTCTCTCTCTCTCTCTTTATATATATATATATATATATATATACACGAATATAATACATCAGCAGATATAACGAAGTTATTGTAAGAATTAATAAAATATCAACTACTCAACATTTTCATCTTTCCCTGTTCTGACATTTTAAGTAATTTTCCTGTGCTTTTGTATTCTCCATCTACAAAAACCAGAAGAAAATCCAACAACACAATTTCACCCTTATTATCGAGGGCCATTTCTTCCTTTACCAGCATCGCTGTGCAATTTCTCTCTCCCTCTCGAAGCTCGAGACTACCCACCGCCATCCCTTCCACATATTGACTTATCCCTTCCTATGTTATTCCTTTCGTCCTTCCAGGTTAGGGCTCTCTCTCTCTCTCTCTCTCTCTCTCTCTCTCTCTCTCGGCAGTCAATTCTGCCTCCCACTTTCATTTCCGCATTTATATCGTATTCTTTTATTTTCTTTGCTTTTACTGTTTACCACAATCTGAAACATTGGTCATTTTTTCATACATGTCATTGTTTCTCATTTTTTTCTTTTATTGAACAACTACTTACATCGTATGATTATGAATCATCATTTCAAAAAAATTTGTACATGCCATTTATTTCCCCTATAATTTTATATAGAAACGAAATAAGCACCGCATTTCTTACCAACTCTGTCTTCATGTAAGTTTTGTTTTTTACGATGCTATGTTTTTCTTATAAAAATATTGAGAAGCAATTTAGTTCTTCTCTAAACCTTCAAGATCCATAGCAGTTCACATGCTTTTCTCTTCACTATGTATTCGTTTTAAATGTTCTACAGTATAATGTTTATCTGGAGTCTAGTTTTCAATAATATATTCATTTTAAAATCTTTGCTTTTTGTATGAAACTAATTATAGTATTTTACTTATTTCTATTTTACAGAATCAAACAAATAAAAAACTACGTCTTTTAACATGCCTGATTTACATGGGATCTATGTGAGTAAGACGTCACTATTTAAGAATAAAGGTAACCATGTGTGTGGGAATGCGAAACTGTATAGTAAGCCGCTAATTGATCAAAGGTCACCCTGATGAACTGTAAACATTTACTTGTAGTATCATTATCAACGCAATTGCAGAATGAAACTAGAATAATTAACATAAACGTCAGAACATTGGGTTAATTTCATTTAATTATTTGGAGCGTGATGATATTGAACTTCTAAAAGCATATATGACATTGGATTAATAAAAGGATCAGTGACAGAAACAAAATTAAAATTATACCCTCATTTCCTATTTTCCAATGTTGACTGGTTATCAATTCTAGTATAAAATCAAATGTAACAACTGGAGAGATCTGATGAGTAAATGTTTCACATCATATCGATAAAATTAAAATGATTAGATTATATTGTTCAATTTCACTTAAAAAAACTCTTTCCGAAAGGAAATACAAAATATCACCTAAATTACATTTGGCAATTAGCATTAACTTAGTCAGATTTTTAATATTTTAAAAGAGAAATTTTGAAATGATTATAAGTGAACTTAAGATTTAACCAGAAATTTATAAATTACAGGTAAATCATCTTGAATATTTTTTTTTGTCATTTATGCCTACTTTCATCATTTGTTATCTATCGATTTTCGTAAAAGAAAAAGTATAACATTATTTTAGATCCAGTTTTTTAATACCGGTACTCTCTCTCTCTCTCTCTCTCTCTCTCTCTCTCTCTCTCTCTCTCTCTCTCTCTCAATTTTCCAATATCTTTCTGATGATGTTATTAGTTATTTTATCTTCAATTCTCTGGTACATCTTTAGATTTTCATCCTCCTCGTCCCCTACACCCCAAATTGCAATAATATCTGCGATAAATATTTCATAATCTCAAGCTCTGCACATGCATATCCATTCATATCTGTTTTCCGCTATGATATATCGTCGTTCCAAATATACTTCGGTATTTATCACTACAAATGAATGAGACCTATTAATCAAGTATGAAACCGCTTTCATTTTTTCTCATGATTTTCCTGTTCGGTTTGTTGATTGCCTTAGGCTCATAAATGGAAGAATCCCTTAACTTTACATGTGAACTTCTGCGACGTTATTACCTTTTACATTTATTCTATTTAAGTTTTATTCTCTTAGTCTGGATTGCTTTGCCATGATTTATGTTCATTAAGATACATATTCGAGAATGTATTCTTTCCTAAGCTTTTCGCTTCAACTGGTGGTAAAAAAAAAAAAAATATATATATATATATATATATATATATATATATATTGACAGTCTGCATTAATTTCAAGATGTAATGATGACGTGTAAAACTTTGCCGAGTGAATTTGGCTCTCACTGCATTAGTCCATTAAATTATTCTAGCAAACAAACTATTTATTGTCCTATCTAGCTAACTAACTAACTAACTATATATATATATATATATATATATCATCTCCTCTTACGCCTATTGACGCAAAGGGCCTCAGTTAGATTTCACTAGTCGTCTTTATCTTGAACCTTAAAATAAATACTTTGCTATTCATCACCTCCTACTTCACACGTCATAGTTCTCAGCCATGTAGGGCTGGGTCTTCCAACTCATCGAGTGATTTGAGGAGCCCAGTTGAACGTTTGGGTGACTAATCTTTCTTGCAGTTCGAACTTCATTGGAAATAGCAAACCATATATATAGAAAAACATAGCAAAGAAAATATTATATAAAAGAATTTTTATAACTAAATATACGTCACCAAGCAATGTGCATAAAACCTTTTTTGTCTATTCGGACGCACTCATTCATACAACGAGAGTCAAATCACATTCTGATTTCTGAAGAGGAAAAAATCGGGTTTGCGTGAACTGACAAATGTAGCCAAAACTATTGGTATGAAGAAGTCCAAATTATCTGTTTGGAAAATATTTGTAAACAGTTGACTAATTTTGTGCACGAGTAAAGGTGGCAATTAATCACGGAATGAAAATTAAAACATACTTTTGTGTCCAGTTACTGCTATGTACAACAAAATCGTCCCAAAGACAAGAAGCTTAAGAGAGCTAATATTAATAGTCCGTGGGATGAGGGGGCTCACCTTGCACCCCCCCTTAAAATTGACAAAAGTGCATTTAGGTTGTAGCTTTTGATCCATATTTTCATTTTTTTAATGTTCCCATTGAAAAAATAGGGACGCACTACCCCTTCTGGGCCACTTTCTTCGATGACATCATCGAATTTTGCTGGTGCCAATTTTGGGGTAGGGGAAACCAAATTAAACATAACTCCGGACTGAATGGTCAGAGAAAGATAAATGACATATCAAAATGTTTGCTTTGGGCCTCTCTAACAGATAAAATAGACAATTTGCAATTATGTTTAATGATTAGGTCACCAGAGGTCAAAAGGTCACCAAATTTGGGGTCAAGTGAAAATTTTAGGCACCTCCATAAAATGTAACCCCAGGACCAGCCAGACCAATATCTGATGACATTTTCATCTCTAGAGACCTCAAGAAATAGAATGATACCCATTAAGTGTACTTATTGGCCAAATCATGGAAATGAGATGTTATGTAAAAAGGTCAATTTTCAAATTTGTCATTTTTTAGCCTCAAAATTGTAAAAACTGATAAAACTCATAACTCTTCTTACAGAGGGGCTACGGAAATTATTTTGGTGTGTTTTCCCAGGTTTTGGGGTCAGAGAATCCAAAAAAAGCATTCTCAACAATGTCAACTAATTATATCATGCTGAAATTCAAGATGGCCGCCACTCTGGACACCGTAATTTTGACTTGGCTATAACTCCTCCATGAATGCAGCAAGAGAGATAATATTCGTGTCCTCACCCAGGTTCTTGAGATCACAGCATCCAATAAAGGCAGTCTCAATAAGTCTGTCAGTAAATTTGGGGAAAGTCACATAAATCAACAACAGAAATGCTTCATTTGAATGTTACGAAAATCATGAATGAAATACTATAAAACTGTACATGAATGTATAATATACTCATACGATGCAAGACCACATTGGGAAAATTCACACTGTGTTGCTTTGGACTACAGGAGAAAGTCAACCTATGCAAGGTATAAAGTTTGATAGTCTACTTGGGTACCTTTGGGTCCACTTTTGATTAATGGAAAGGCAATTATTGGAAATATCTTGTGATACAAGGGAGTTCCTTGGTCCTTCGACCCTGAAATCTACCATCTTATTACTTGAAACTTTCTTAGTCCAAGTCAGACCCACTATCATCACTTTCATAGTCATCATCCATATTTCCATCACTTTCATTGTTTTCATCTATGCTTTCATCATCAGACGTCTCATCATCGTCCATCATCTCAAGTATATCAGCCATACTTGTAGGAAGTGCAGTTCCCTTGAACCAACAGGGATCTAGATATCCATCCTTCATTATCCAACCATGATCCACAGCTGGATGAGGGACCTCAGGTTTGGGATAATTGGCACGCTTCCATATAGCAACCTGATATGCTCATTTAGACACTCTTGATGGCTGAAGAGATGAAAGAGCAACATTCTTCTTTGAATCCAGCGACTGCCCACTGCACTTTAACTCGAGTATTTGGTATCGAAGCTGGTCAACTTCCTTTGTCTTAGTTTTGGCAGAATATATGGTGCAGGTGAAATCCTCAAGAGCAAGGAATATTTCATCAGTTACCTCCCATGACTCCCCTAGGCAACTGAAGACTTCTTGGTACTTCGGGCATTTCTGTAAAATTCGCAGTGGTTTTAACTTGACAATTCCTTTAAAGGAACTGGTCATATCGCTTCTACTGAATGCATGCAGACCAAGGAAAGCAGACCAAGGAGAGAGGCACAGTAAGTTGATGTGAACCCTTTCAATAGTTCTGTGACATCTATGAATCGCCTTCTATTTCCAGTGCCAGTATCAAAAAGGAGTTGCACACCTAAGTTTGGAGCATAATACAGAAGTATGAAGAATATGTCACTGTCTGGACTTCGAACCCGAACAGATTTGTATCTTTTATTCTTGGCATAGGTTGAATAGAGAGTGACACGTAAATCATTCTCTTCCTAGGTTGAGTCAAGAGATTCAATTTGAAATGCAGTGATCTTCTCATTGTCTGTCCTGAGTTCGTACGCCTTGCCCTTACAAACTAAGATAAGCTTCTTCTCTACCTTCGGTATATTCTCCTCCGTGCACCAAACCCTCAAGAGTAATTCAATGAGCTGAGTTTTATTGTCGTCATTACTCAAGATCTCTTTCCAGTTATCTGGTCGCCTTGTGTTTTCTCCACTAACCAAACGTTTTTCTCCTGAGCCAAGATTTGATCTCTCCAGGGATTTTATTGAATTGGGCATGTAAGTGTCAGTGCTGAAAATCAAAGAGAAAGAGAAAGAACTGTAACCAAAGAGAAGGATCCAACGTAGTACTGTCTGGCCAGTCAAAGGACCCCATAACTCTCTTGTATCACAAGATATTTCCAATAATTGCCTTTCCATTAATCAAAAGTGGACCCAAAGGTACCCAAGTAGACTATCAAACTTTATACCTTGCATAGGTTGACTTTTTCCTGTAGTCCAAAGCAACACAGTGTGAATTTTCCCAATGAGGTCTTGCATCATATGAGTATATTGTACATTCATGTACAGTTTTATTTATTTCATTCATGATTTTCGTAACATTCAAATAAAGCATTTCTGTTGTTGATTTATGTGACTTTCCCCAAATTTACTGACAGACTTGTTGAGACTGCCTTTATTGGATGCTGTGATCTCAAGAACCTGGGTGAGGACACGAATATTATCTCTCTTGCTGCATTCATGGAGGAGTTATAGCCAAATCAAAATTACGGCGTCCAGAGAGGCGGCCATCTTGAATTTCAGCATGATATAATTAGTTGATATTGTTGAGAATGGTTTTTTTGGATTCTCTGACCCCAAAACCTGGGAAAACACACCAAAATAATTTCCGTAGCCCCTCTGTAAGAAGAATTATGAGCTTCATCAGTTTTTACAATTTTGAGGCTGAAAAATGACAAATTTGAAAATTGACCTTTTTACATAACATCTCATTTCCATGATTTGGCCAATAAGTACACTTAATGGGTATCATTCTATTTCTTGAGGTCTCTAGAGATAAAATAAGGCAGAAAATGTCATCAGATATTGGTCTGGCTGGTCCTGGGGTTACATTTATGGAGGTGAATAAAATTTTCACTTGACCCCAAATTTGGTGACCTTTTGACCTCTGGTGACCTAATCATTAAACATAATTGCAAATTGTCTATTTTATCTGTTAGAGAGGCCCAAAGCAAACATTTTGATATGTCATTTATCTTTCTCTGACCATTCAGTCCGGAGTTATGTTTAATTTGGTTTCCCCTACCCCAAAATTGGCACCAGCAAAATTCGATGATGTCATCGAAGAAAGTGGCCCAGTAGTGGTAGTGCGTCCCTATTTTTTCAATGGGAACATTAAAAAAATTAAAATATGGATCAAAAGTTACAACCTAAATGCACTTTTGTCAATTTTAAGGGGGGGTGCAAGGTGAGCCTCCTCAGCCCACGGACTATAACAGGACCTGCAGAAAATCCACAGGTAATACTTTCGACAGAAGAATAAAAAGTTCGGATTTATGACAAAATCTCGAGAGGAGTTACATTTATAGCTTCTTTTTCATCTGTCACGAATAAAAAGTAAAACGAGTCTCCTAGCCCTAGCAAACAGGCATACCCCATATAAAAGCTTGACAAATATCGATACGTTCTGCCAACTTCTATGAAAGTAGATAACGGGGAGATTGATAACATAATTTTATCTAGACAATGCAAATAACATATCATTCAAACATTTTCCAATGTCTTGAAGAAGAAGAAAATTGTCACCCTGAGTTTTTTTTTCTATTTTTTTTTTTTTTTTTTTTTTTTTTTTTTACATAAAAGACGATTTTCACCGATATCAACTTTTGTGTCACATTTCCTGTTATTTTCTCTTGAAATATGTGAACTTTCCCATATAACGGCAATTATGAAGGGTAATCTGTTTTTTTTTATAGTCCTGTGGCAACTGTTAGCCTCTCGTGACGTTTCAGTGTTATTAAACATCCGCAAAACAATTATTTCAAACCAACAGCATTTTACTCCCTCTCCCTCCACTTAACTATATTTTACTTAATATTTTTCATCATTGAAATATACAAATTCAACAATCTCTCATTCTGAACTCCATTTCTGCTCTGAAGCTGAATAACACAACATCGAATAACATTCTCCAAGAAAGCATATCCATTTTTTACACACCCTTTGCAGCTTCTCATTATCACAATCTTTACACGAAATTAACTTTGGCATCAAAATTTCTTTCTCAATATCTTAATTTTAGTTGTCTTTGAAATTCAGTCTTATACACATAGAAACCCATAAACATATAAAATAAAGTTTATATGTGTGTATGTTTGCGTAAAAAAGCTGTTTAAGATCAGTAATGTTCTGTCTACCGATGTTATTGATTAGAAAAGGACCCTCCTAATGCATAAAGGTCCTATTTATTTATTTTTTGTTCTTATTACGTAGACTGAAATAAATATATTATATCGCTAGGGAGTATTTCGTTACTCTGAAAAATTACAGTCATTATTTTGGGAGGATATCTGTCAGTCCATATTACCAAAAATACACGATTATAGACTAGAATGGAAAATGAAACTAGTAGTAAAAATAAATAGTGAAAAATAAATCTTTAGAAAATTATATGTGCAACTCATACCTAAAAGAATAGGATGAAAATATGAAGAAAAATGATGTCGAAAAAGAAAAAGGAATGAGCAGGAAAAGTAAGCTATGATGTAGAAGGAGAATTGGGGTTTAAGAGAAGGATGGTGATGGAGGGTTAGGACCGGGAGGGGGGAGGGGCGAGGAGAACCAATCAGTATTCAGCCAAAGGTGCCTCCCCAGTTCACAACTCAAAAGCCGTCCTCATGCAAGGATATAACTTC
>NC_090737.1:144010003-144037503 GCF_036898095.1 Palaemon carinicauda
CTCTCTCTCTCTCTCTCTCTCTCTCTCTCTCTCTCTCTCTCTCTGACCTACTTCTTTCCTCTCAAAAGCTAAGAAAAATATCAAGAGAAGAGATTAATGCCACTTCATCTGAGAAAAAGAAAAATCAGAGAAAAGGCAACATAAGGAAACATTCGTTACGTCGTTGATCGGTTATCAACGAGATAGCTAATGTTTCCTTATAGGCAAAGTAATGATAAATGTAGCAGTAATCAACAATTAAAAAAAAAAAAAATGTTAAAATGTCAGAATATCTGAGAAAATAATAATAATAATAATAATAATAATAATAATAATAATAATAATAATAATTAAAATTATGATAATAATGATACTAATACTACTACTAATAATAATAATAATGATAATATTTTGTTGAAAAAGGGTGGCCTCAGTTGCCTTGATCTTTTACTCTGTCTTCTCAATGGCCCTTATCATCTTCTTTTCAGAATTACTGCATACAGTCAGTAATTGGACAAAAGTTGTGTTTCATGGTCTGTATTTAAATTCAGGAGTAATTAGCGAATCAAGATTTTACTGTAAAGTTTACAAGTTGGGTAAAATTTACAAGTCGGGTAAAATTTACTAGTCCGGTAAAAGAATACAGTAAACAAGCTACGCGTTTCGGGAGTGTCATCTCCCTTCCTCAGCCTGGAGTAGAGTGGTAGAAATGATGCTAGTTTCAACATTAAAAAGAGGTGGTATATTTACATTGGCCGCCTTAGGCGTCATGGGTGGGGTGGATAGTGACGTGTATAAGGTGGCAAAGTCTCATTGGCTAAGCCACTCGCTGGGTTCAGTCAGACTCCCTTCTCGCTCACTCATGGGTTATGAGTCGTCATCTTTTTTTCTGACAGCTGGGCTGGGATTTGTGGGAGCACTCGCCGAGACGGTATCCAGAGTAGGCAGACTGTCGGGTCATTAATCAGAGCTGTCTTGGTCGGAGGTGTCTCGATCAGTAGAGTTGTCTTAGTTGGAGATGTCATGGTTGGTGGGGTTATTCCTCAATATGTTGTTCCTGTGACAAGAGGGGAGAAGGAATCTTACCTGTGTAGTATTAAGTGCTGGTTTTTCTTACTGTATAAGGAGGGTTTCAAGTAATCAAAGATTCCTGCTATCTGGACTGCAGCCAATGATCTTGGTATTCTTAATTATTTCCACACGTTTATTGTTGTTGTTGTGGACATAGAAGGCTTGAGCTGATATGGTGACTTGTTGAACGTGACAGGACAGTCACTTAGACAAATGCATAGAGGTCATTCCTATGTAACATTCAGACCATAATGGAACAAGGCATAAGTAGGAATAGTAAATGTTTGTCTTTCTAAGGAAGTCCTGAGTTGACAGGACTGGATTGTTTCTCATGATGAGGTACCTCGTCTTGGTGATTTGGTATTAAATAGTCAGCTTGGCCTCTGTCTTTTCATCCATAGGGAAGATGTAGTTCTTAATGATGTCCCTCATGGCTTTTTCATCTTTCTGGTAATCATGATGTATAAGTCCTTTCTAGTAATGGTTGATAGTGGTGGTTGTGTTGTCCGTCGGTTATTCACATTGGTACCAAGTGCCCATGGTTAGCTTAATCTCATAGCTAACTTTTCTGTTAGTGGCCATTGTTCACTGGAAACTGGGTCACTCGAATGAATTCTTGATGTATGTCAGCCCATGAGGAGCATTGGGAGAGGGCTCTGGGAATGTAGGCTTTGATGGTAGAGGCCTTGTATCTGGCAGGGCATTCACTGTCTCCATTTAAGCATAAATAAAGGTTAGTGGGCTCAATGTAAACACTGCTATCAAGTTCGGTCGGGTTGGGAAAGATAAGTACATCCAGGAAGTCAGCCGTCCATCTTTGCTATGCTCGATAGTAAACCTCAGTGAACTGCACCCTTCAAACGCCTTGCGGAGAGTTTCAATGTCCTGGGAAGAAGGGGCCATGACTAAATTATTATTTATGTATCTCCTGTACACGTCTGGGCGACGTATCCCTGAGAAAGCCCTCTCCTCAACGACTCCTTTATAAAAGTTGGCAAAGAGCACACCAAGAGGGGATCCCATTGATACACCATCCTTCTTCATATACATGTGGCCACGATGGGTGGTAAAAGGGGCCTTCCTAGTACATATTTCTCGCAGGTTGAGGAAGGCCTCCTCAGATATGTTTAGTGTGGGAGTAGAAGGATCCCTTTAGACTTTCCACAGGATCAAGTCGATGGTCTCTCTCACAGTTACGTTTGTAAAGAGAGACTCCACATCCAGAGAAGTGATGGTGCTACTACTGGGGTATCTTTTCAGCTTACTGAGGAACTTGGCAGATGAGGCGATGCTATACTTATTTGGAACATAAGGGGTTAAAAGTCTGTTGAGTCTCTTTGCCAGGTGGTAGAGCATCGTCGGGCACTGGCTGATATTAGGTCGGAGTGGGTTGCCGTTCTTGTGTGTATTCAAATTACCATACAGGTAACCAGGGCCCAAATCCCCGGTGATGATCTGAAAATGAACGGCGATTGTAGCTGCATTGATGGTTTCAACTATCTTGCTAACCTCCCTCTTGATCTCCTCAACGGGGTTGTAGGAGAGCTTTTCAAACTTGGGAGTATCAGCCAGTATCAGGTCGAGTTTATAGTTATATTTTTCTGTGTCTATCAAGACAAAGGCACCAGTCTTGTCAGCTCTCCTCATGTTCCCATGAGCCTCCTTCCTCAGCTCCTTAACTGCCTCTCTCTTGTCACTGGAGACTATGCCACTGGTGTATCTTCCACAGTTCGTAAGAGCTGCAGCCAAACACAGGGACTGGAGGCCATCAGTAGTCCTTAGGGCGCCTTTCTTCCGGTGACAGAAGATAGAGTCAGTCAAGAGTTTGACTTCTAGCCTCTTGTGTGTGGGTCTGGGCACCATATGAAGTGGTATAAAGCCCCAGTCGGAGGATTTTGTCCTAGGTGTCAGTAGGGGTATATGATGAAATATTGATATAGTCCTGCTTGGTTTCAGGTATACAGAGCTTGCCTCCAGTGATGTTAATGAGCTTCTTGTGAATAGTACGCAACTTCTTAGCCCATCCCAGTCCTTAAGGTTGAGGATAGTGGGGTGGATGTTGTCCGGGTATGCCAGGCTGTTGGGGACCAGGTGGACAGCTTCTTCCTGATGGTCGTCTTCATTGTAGTCACTTGATGCGTCACTGCTTAGGGCGGTATCATCAAGGGATACAGTTACCACTTCTGGGTAACGGGGATTTTTCTGATGTCTTTTCATTAGTACTTTAGGCAACTCTGGAGCTCCAAGATATCCTCCTTCACCTTCATCTTGTTGTAGAGTTGTCTCGGGAGGAGGGTCCTTCGATATGCACTGGTCCATGGGCCATCTCAGGGTGAGGTGCCATGCAGCTGATGTTTGCATATTTGAGTAGTAGACCCTCTTTCAAGTAAATTTGCTAAAAATAATGGCTGCCTCAGGTGGCTCTTATTATCTTCTTTTCAGAATTACTGCATACTGCCAGTAATTTGGTAAAAGTTGTCTTTCATGGTGGGTAGTCTAATTCAGGAGGAATTGATGAATCAAAGTTTTAATGTAAAGTTTACTATTCGCGTAAAATTTACAAGTCGGGTAAAAGAATACAGTAAACAAGCTACGTGTTTCAGTAGTATTGTCTCTGCTCCTCAGGCTGAAGTGAAACAATGTTAGCTACGTCACTAAATATGGCAATTCTGGCTTGGGCGAAGAGGCTGCATATATACATTGGCCCCCTCAGGCTCTGTGTGCAAAGTGAATAGTGACATAGATAGGGTGGCAAATTCTCAAAGGCTAAGCCGCTTGCCGGTAGCAGCTGTAGTTTGATTAGAATGCCTTTCCGCTCACTCATGGGTGATGAGTCGCCATCTTGTCTTCTGACAGCTTGGCTGTGAATGGTGGAAGCGCTCACCAAGACGGTATCTAAAGTAGGCAGGCTGTCTGGTTGCTGATCAGAGCTATCTTGGTAGAAGATGCCTCGACCAGTAGAATTGTCTTGGTTGGAGATATCATATTTGGTGGGGTACTTCTCAGTAGGTTCTTCTGCGAAAGGAGGGGAGAAGGAACATTTCCTGGGTAGTATTAAGTGCCGGCTTTTCTTGCTGTATGAGGAGAGCTGCGAGTATTCGAAATCTCCTGATATCTGGAGCATGGCCGATGATCTTAGTGTTCTTAATTATTTCCTTACGTTTAACGTTGCTATTGTGGGAGTTTAGGGAATGAGCTCTTATGGCGCCTTGCTGAATGTAACAGGACAGTCTCTTAAACAAATTCATGGTGGTCATTCCTATGTAACGTTCAGAGCATCCTAGAACAGGGCATAAGTAGGAATAGAAAATGCTGGTCTGTCTAAGGTTCTGAGTTTGTGGAGCTGGATTGTTTCTCTTGATGAAGGACCTCATCTTAGCGGTTTGGTAGTATAATGTCAGCTTGACCTCTGTGTTTTCATCCAGTGGGGACACGTGGTTCTTAATGATGTCCTTCATGACTTTTTCCTCTTTCTGGTAATCACGATACATAAATCCTTAATAGTAAAGTTTGGTGGTGGTTGTGGTGTTCTCCGTCGGTTGTTCACCATGGGGCCAGGTGTCTATGGCTAGCTTGATCTCACGGTTAACTTGCCTGTTATAATAGCCATTATTTACCAGGATATGGATGACTCGGTCAATTCTTGATGTATGTCAGCCCAAGAGGAGCCTATGTCTGCCGGGCCTTCTCCCACTGCTCCTCTTGGGCTGACAAACATTAAGATTTCGACCGAGTCACCCAAGTCCTGATGAACGATGGGTACGCTAAAAAACAAGCTAGCCATAACATCAAGCTAGCAATGGACACCTGTGTACAGTATACAGCAAACCGGTGATACCTGAATTTAGTGATTTTCGTTTGAAAGTCACTAACTGGCAACTCTCACATTCTTCACATTTCTAATAAGACTAGGTTCCTATGACGAAACTTTTTGAAACTTCGCTCAATAAAAGATACAGTTCATCAAGCTTGACTTTAAAGAATTTATGCTATATTTTTTATAAAAATACCAGCTAGATCATTATTGAAAAATTATCTCAATATTCCTTAATTATGATAAAAATTAAAAAAAAAAAAAACTATATATACTTAATAAGTCTGACTTTTTAGTCACCATAGTTATGTATTTAACGTAAAGAACGTATCGGAGATGTAGTTGTGGGCGGAGACTAATCGGACATCAACTGGCAGTCTCACGGTAGCACTAAATCATCTGTCTATAGATATAACCAATCGTCTTAATATCAACGAAACTACTGTTTATTGATGGCTAAACGATAAAATGAAGGAGAAAAATTGAAAAGTCATCCTAGCAGGTGAGAGACCCCTCTGCTGCACAACTGCAGAAGACGAAGAGTTATAAAGCCAATAGCAAAGGACTAGACTCCAGAGCCATCCTATCATCTCCACAACCATTATTATTATTATTATTATTATTGGAATATGTCTGACGTGATTATAGGTTTTCATTTGTAAAGTAAAAGTAAAATAATAGAATGGAAGAATTAATTGTATTTCTAATAGCGAAGATAACTCACCACCTCACTAATTTACTTATTTATTCATTTATTCATTTTACTTCAATCTAACAAAAGCCTATTGGGAGACTGGAGTTATATAAGCAGCGATTGACTATAGCCTAAACTATGACTTGTAATAATCTATTGGAAGGTTTGAAATCATGATCCTATTTAACGTTTGTTTTATACACAAAACGATCTAAGCAAACAAATAAACAATAACCACGTCTCCCCTCTGGATGTAAACACAGAGGTCAAGCGGACATTTTACTACCTAACCACCAAGACGAGGTCCCTCATCATAAGAAACAATCCAGCCCCGCTGACTTAGAACTTCCTTACACAGAGAAACGTTGTCTATTCCTATTTATGCCTTGTTCCATGATGTTCTGAATGTTATATAGGAATGACTACCATGCGTTTCTCTGAGACACTGCCCTATCACGATCAACAATGCGCCATAAGAGGTCATGCCCTCCACGTCCAAAATAGCAAAGTTAGACGTTAGGAAAATTAAGAGTACCAAGATCATTGGCTGCCCTCCAGATAGAAGACTTTAAAAACTTGAAGCTCTCCTCATACAGTGAGAAAAACCAGCACTCAATACTACCCAGAAAAGGTTCCCTCTCCGACCTTTTACAGAAACCACATACTGAGGAATAGCCCCACCAACCATGACATCTCCAACCAAGACTACTCTACCGATCGAGACACTTCTGACCAAGACAGCTCTGATCAGCAACTGGACCGCATGCCTATTCTGGTTACCCTCTCGACGAGCACTCCCACCAATCACAGCCCAACTTTCAGAGGAAAAGATGACGACTCATCACCCATGAATGAGCAGGAAGGCAGTCTGACCGAACCACAGCCGTTATTGGTGAGAGGCTTAGCCAATGAGATTTTGTCACTCTATCCACGTCACTATTCACTCCGCTCAAGAAACCTTAGGCAGCCAATGTAAATACACCGCCTCTCCACTAAGCTAGAATTGCCATTTTCAACGATGTAGCTAGCATCGTTTCCACCACTATACTCCAGCCTGAGGAAGGGAGATGATATCCCCCGAAACACGTAACTTGTTCACTGTATTCATTTACCAGCGTTGTAAATTTTATGCAATTTGTAAACTTTACATTAAAACATTGATTCACCAATTACTCTTGAATTCGACTACCCACCATGAATGATGACCTTTGTTCAATTGCTAGCTCTATGCAGTAATTGAAAATAAGATAAAAGCCATTGAGGAGACATAGTACAAAATCAATGCAACTGAGGCAGCCATTACTTTTAATAAAACTTACTTGAAAGAGGGTCTACTACCTAAATAATAATAATAATAATAATAATAATAATAATAATAATAATAATAATAATAATAATCCTGAAGAGGAAGAGAATGAAACTTGAAAGAAATTATGAATTCAAGCTTTTAGACAAAGGATAAAAGAAACTAAACCACAAAATGCGTAAAGCCAGATTTTAAACCGTGAAAGATTTTTTAATATAAGTAGACTAACTATGATGTGAGAGGAAAAATCTTTGAAGAATTCTACTGAATAATATTAGGTATATAGGATTATGACATTCTAGCAAATGGTTGAACGAATGAACATTTTGTGAAAAGGCACTGTCTTAGTTGAAAATATTGCTATGACGACAAAATTACTGTATAATTGCTGTATAGTATCTCACTCTAATAACTCAGAAGCCTAAAATTTAACGTAAGTTGCTGTTAACTGAAATGTTACTAGATCATTTGTTAGAAACAACTGTTCAATTTAGACACATACTCTGCCTGAAACCGCACAAACATTTTTCAATTATTTCTTTAATAGAAAAATGTGCATTTTTATTTCTCATGATTAAACAAAGGGTACTGTGGGTCGAGATGTGAATTATGTGATTATGTAATTTGTTCACTGAATCTACTACTTAATATTGCTTTATATATGTAGTAGGTTGGCGAAGGCCCCAGCCACCCATTGAGATACTACCAGTAGAGAGTTATTGGGTATTTCCTTTCCCTGCACATATACCGAATAGCATGTCATATTCTTTACAAATTATCTTTCCTCATACATTTGACAACACTAAGGTAACCAAAAAATTCTTCTTCACACATTCGGTTAACTACTGCACTGTTATTGATCAGGGTCTACTTTCCTCTTGGTAAGGGTTGAAGAGACTATATCTATGGTGATCAGATCTTCTATGAGAAGGGCACTCCAAAATCAAACCATTGTTCTCTATTCTTGGGTACTGTCATAGCCTCTGTACCATCGTCTTCCACAGTCTTGAATCAGATTTCTCTTACTTAAGGGTACTCGCAGGCACACTATTCTATATGTTTCTGTATTTCCTTTCCTCAATTGGCTATTTTCCCTGTAGGATCCCTTAGGCTTAAAATATCCTGCTTTTCTAACTAAAGCTGTAGCTTAGCTAGTAATAATAATGATAATAACAATAAGATGATAAATGATTAAGAATTGTATATTCTATTCAAATTTTTAGTAAAAATATATTTTTATAATCTATACGTATTATTCATTCTTTTGACTTTTTTCGCATAACTGTTACCACCCGTGTCTGGTCACTGTTACTCTTAAAACTATTAAAGTCGTAGACCTAAAAGAACTCTACCTTAGCGCATTCAATTTTCTTGACTGACTTTTTGAACTTGTAATGCAAAAACCTAAAAAAATTTGCACCCAAACAGTTAAATCGAGTTTACAGTGTTATATGATAGGTAATTCAGAATAGCAGAATTAAGGAAGCTTATTGAGATTGGTTGACCCTCAGGTTATGATGTGGATGAAAGAGACGAAAATGAAAAAGAAAGAGAAAGAGCAGAGAGAGAAAGAACATTGCAAAACAAGAGAGAGAGAAAAAGAAAAAAAGAAGCAAGAGAAAGACATAATAAGGGAGAAGAACGGGACTTTAAAAGGTTGCAGGTGGAGTAGGAATTAGTAAAGCAGAAACTGACATCTGCAACCATATTATTTGTAATTAGAATACATCTACCAAAGCTTCCAGGTTTCGATCTAGAGATGACAACATGGATGCGTATTTACAACGATTTACGGTTTATGCAACAACAGCTGATGCACAATGGAAAGTTGAGGTTTGGAGAATAGGTTTACATCACTTTCTTTAGAGAAAAGCTCACAGTAAATATCATCAACTAACACCAGATGAAGAATCAAATTTTAATTGTGTTAAAAATACTTTATTAAACGGATATGAATGAACAGCAGAAGAATTCTGAAGTAAGTTTTGAAACCGTAGATTTCACAAATGTGAAACTGCTCAACATTTTGCTATTAATACGAAGGAGATATGTGAGCGTTGGTTGAAAATGGGCGAAAGTGGAGCTACAGTAAGATATTTATTAGATTTATTTCTTTATGAGCAATTTTATACAGCATCTGACCACCAGCTAAGTCTGTTCTTGAAAGATAAATAACTGAAATCTTTGGCTGAAGTTATTGAACCCACAAACTTGTATATTGAGGCACATAGTAATACATTCAATAAAGGTATGTCAACAATGTAACTAGCCACAACCAAGGGAGTAATCATATTAAAACACTTGTACCACTTCAAGGTAGGAATTTTATGAGACCTAAATATAAACCTACTAGACTGATATGCTTACGATATCAAAAACCTGGCCACAAAGCAGGTGACTGCTATTCCAAAGGGAATGCTGCTAGTAGGACGGTGTAGTAGCTTGTGCACTGTGGTGAGATGTAGCACACAGTCTGCCTAGTGTCCGAATGCTGGCCACACCTCAACGTTCACTACAAAAAAAAAAAAAAAAAAAAAAAAAAAAAAAAAAAAAAAAAAAAAAAAAAAAAAAAAAAACCCTGGAAGGCCCAGAGATCTGGGCAAAAGGTAAACAGTCAAGAGAACTGGGCACTGGGCACCACCCCTCAAGTTTTTATCCTGGGCAAGGGGACCCAGCTAAAACCTCCAATCTGCCTATTATCATTTTTTGAGTTCCCTGTCTCTCTTCACAGTGCCATGCACAGAGTTCTAAATGAGAGGAGCACTATACTTTCTAGGTAAGATATTTTTTTATGCTCCAGTAAACTTTACAAATATGAGGAGAGAAAAATGATATTGAAAGCATATAAAAAATTCTATAAAATGGTGGCTGAGAAGGGGACAGATCATACAGGGGGATGAAATGCATATTGTTTATAATAAAAAATCCAAAACAATTTCATTTTGAAGAAAGGAGAGAAGAAAATAAATATCCTGGTGAGACAGATATATCTATACAGAACCTCTCAGGAATCAATCCTGTAAATATTCAATCTACACACACACATGTATATATATATATATATATATATATATATATATATATATATATATATATATATATAATTAATGACTAACATAGCAGTTTATATATTTGGGCTAAATTCAAATGTAATTTGAATAAGCTTCAGTTAAAATCAAAGGGATTATAAGACAAGGTTGCACATCTGACCTGTCTCAACACTTTCACCTTTACATTAGAAAGACCAAAAAGAATTATGAAATATAATAAGAAAATGCTTATAATCCTCAGCTCTTTCACTCAAAAGGGACGGCTAAATATCATATTCAGTATAGTAACTTTCTAATACCATGCTACAGAAATCTATATATTATAGTATATCAATGAACGCCACAGTGTGTTCGTTGCTGTTGCCTGGGTGGTCCAAAGATCTCACCAAGCAACCCCACCGCTACAATAAATATCCAAACACAAAAGTTATCAGCAGCCAACCTTGACAGTTATAATCAAGACAAAGTTCCAAACTGGTAGCATAAGAAAACTTTAAGCTTAATGGAGTCACAAATATATGTTTTTTTTTCTTTAACCTAAGTGTCCACTGCACTAATATCCCAAGAATCCCGCACAGTAAAAATTCTAAAACATCTGGTAAACAAGCTTGAAATCTCTACATCACGTCCCCTCAAGTTTCACTTATTGTTAGTACGTACCGTAGGATCAACAAATACCTTTTTCTTCACTTTTGAATCCCATTGTTGCAGTCCAGTATTCCACAAGCCCCACAGGTTGATGACATGTACAAATTAGGCTCCTCTACTGCGTGAGTTCAATTCTAGCTAGCTTCTCTAAGCCCTCCAGGGAGTAGTGCGTGCTGCAAAACAAAGGAAAAAAAATATATAATGAGACAATGTTAAGGGACAAAGTATAAAAAGTTTACAAAGACATAAAACTAATAAATACAAAAGAAAAAATCAGAATACAGAAATTTTAAATGTGTATTTTTCCTATCGATGAATATATCGTTCTTCACTTTCCCCCCGCCCCCCCCCCCCACACACACTAGATAATTGGTCCATCTCAACATTTTCTCACAACTAGCAACAACGCCCTACACCAACTTCATACATTTCAAGTGAATATATATTACATTACAAAAAAAAAAAAAAAAAAACTTCAATAGAAAGGTAGGATGATCAACTAAAAGAGATTTTTTTTTTATCATCCGTCCCTTCATCCACTTATCCAATTATGCATATTATATTAGGTACACCATTTGACATTTTCATAATATAAAAAATGTGTTAAGATTAGACAATAGAAACTGAAAATTAGGTTATCATCCAACCCTTCCAACAATGCTCCAATGACATCCAATATATTATATCACAGTTATTATTACAGGCAAAATTACAGTATTACAGGGATACACAGTCATGAAACTATCCAGGAAAAAGAAAACTGACACAATTGTAGTCCAAATACAATTTTAAAGAATACAAAACCATGATTTTGGACTAATAGAGTACAATAGACATTTACTAAATCTAATAAAACTTTATCACGGTCAAGGAAAATTTACTCAATACCGTTTTTCAAACATAAGGTGTCCCGTTCCACAGCCTTTTAACTTCTCCAATGTGAGAACTATATAAAAATTTAATATGAAAAAAATTCTGTTCAGTGATTAACCAAGTGGCAGATTTATTGTTGCTCTTCTGAGTCTCAAAATTCTGTCTCGGGACATGCGCTGGGATTCAGGGATTTGATGGCGAGCCTTAATAATTTCTTACAGCACCGAAGACAGGCTAAGCCGGTGACTCTCCAGGTACAAGTGGGATGTCTTTAATCGATTGATAACCTAGCATAACAGTTGGTATTTACGGGTTATCGACATTCTCTGATGTGAACCAGAGACAGAATCCTTAGCCTCAGAATCCGTAGACTCAGAAATGAACAATAAAATTCCAAAAAAATAAGGCGATGACTCAGGGCTAAGTTCTATTTCAGACAACACCCAAACAGTACTGTTGCGTTCAGGTTAGATACACCCGACTGTGCAACTTCAGCCTCGAGATACGACCACCGGTGTTTCAATCTACCATCAAAATGTCGGAAAGTCTTTGAATTCTGAGGTGACTCAGGAATGGAGGACAGTTCCCTCCCTGTAGTATTCGCATGGTCAGTGAGACGAGCCTCCAGTTCATGACTCAAGGCTGAACTAAAGGTAGGTCAGGAACAGTACCTTTTGACCTAGTCCATGGGGGACTAAATCCACTAGAGGTGGGTTTTCAGGCAACAGTCGGTTGTCACAATTGGGCTAGCAAAAAATCAAGAGTCATAATTAGGGTAAATGGACATTGTCGAGTAAGAAACAAGGTTTTCTAAACTAGCAGCTCTTGACCAGTCTAGATTGGAACTCTTGGAGCCAACAGAAAATGGTTCCAACAACGGAATGCTGGAAACTTCGCAGAGTTTCCAATTCCCTGGAAGAGGAACGACACCTTCATCTCGGAAAGAGGAAACTAAGAATCGGTGTGTTGGAAATTCAGGCACATTAGAGTGAACCACTAATATGGGAATCAAAATTTGGGTTTCACACATCTCTGTGGGTCTATTCTCCCACAGTTGGAAGACCACACGATCTTGAGTAAAATCAAGTTTCAATAAAGGAGTCTCATCAAAATTTTCTGGGGGATATAACCAAGCATCTAGTGCTCTTTTCCTCTCATAAGTCCTAACTGGCTTAAGAATGGGCTTAAGGTGAGTAATATTTCTCGTAGGGCGGTAACTTTTCCTTTGTCATCGGAACTTGTTACAATCCCGAGACAAAATGTATGATTCTACTATTGCAGTCACCCCATTGAAGTCAAGCTCACTACTAGAACAAGAACTCTCCGAGACGTCAGATGAAGTTTGACTATTATCCACAAGTCCTGGACTATTCTGAGTCTCAGTTACAGGATCATAACCCCTCGGATACAAGGGAAAGTGCCTCCCAAGATAGAATGGAGGTTCAAGCCAGGTCTTTATCTGGATATGATGAACTTTTACCAGTTCACCATCAGGCAGTTTCTGCTGCTCATAGGTGACCTAATCCTTGTGTACCTTAGTAACACGAAATACCCACTCAAACCTAGGGATGAGCTTCTTCAACAGAAGGTGAGCCAATTGGTGCACCTTCTTAAGAACCAGAGAACCCTTCTTAAACGGTTTGTACCGAGGATGTCCTTCAGCTCATGGGCTTCTCGTTTCTGCTGACAGCCAAGGGATACTGTGAACTTCATGAGCATCCTCCAGTATGTTCTCAGCTGGAGTACAGCCAATATCAATGTAATGGGAATGGTACTGGTCCCACTTCTGAGATTCCCCTGAATTCACCCTCAGTAACTCACCAATAGTACGGTTCCCCGTTCCACTGCACCATTACTAGAGGGTTTATACGGAGTTGTTTTCATATGTACAACATTGAACCATTCCAACAACTCAGTAAATTCCTGGGAAATACACTCAGGGAAGTTATCAGTCAATATCCGGACTGGAACATAAGGAATACCAGGAAAAATCTTCCTTCAAGCGCCTGGCATATCGTACTGCTCTTCTTACTCCTTATGATGGTCGACTACCATCAGAAAACCAATAAAACCAGTACTGGTTGTTGGGAGATTCACAAGACCCATGGTAACCAATTCAAAAGGGGGAGAGGTTGCTACGGTTGGCGGGACAACCACCTCCCTTGAAATCTCAAAAGTCTGACTTTCCCAACATGTCCAGCACATATCCCTTATTACACTAATCAAAGATTTGTGCAAACCAAGTCGACGGAGCATTGCAGTCATTTTCCTGATCCCCAGTGAGCATTTTGGAGATGTGTCTCGGCAACTATGTCTATCAGGACATTGAAGATGACTACCAGGACTACTAAGCCATCTGGGTTCCGCTTCACTAGCAAATCCCTGGTGCACATCCAGGTCAGACTAACCTCCCCTATAGGACGGACAGGAGCGTGGAACTCAAGATGCAGGAGCCCTGGAGTAGATTATCTTCATGACAGATTGGATCTGTTAATGATCTCTTTGGATCTTGGCCACCTGACTAAAGGACAAAAGAGCATTCCTAGAAATCACTTCACGATCAGGCTCAGGGGCTGTCACCTTCATAACAGTGGTTTCGGTATGCAGTGGGGAGACTAAGAGTACCTTAAGAGACAATTGAAGAACAACGAAACCTCTGGGAAGAGGTGCGACTGCTGTTACCTCCAAGGTAACGAAAATGAAAACCGAAATGGCGGCTTACACTGTCGAAGTAAATCCAATAGATTGTGTGGATGGTAAGGGATGGATTGTGAAAAATACTAAGGGATTCAAAGTAGTATGTGGTAGTACATTTCCTGCAGATAGCGGTAAACTCAAAATAGTGATGGGTGTGGTAGAAGGTCATCAAATACTAATCATGTAGAATGATGAATGTACAACCGTGCTGGTGAAATAAGATATATTCCCCATTGAAATGTTTACCAGTAATACTTATGAATGTTATAATGGTAAATTCTATGGTATATTGTTATCCAGAAGCTGGGGTTAGGATAGAAACTCTGTTATTTACATGTAAAGTAATAGCTTCCTGTCTAGATACTCTGCAGTTTAACCATATTAGCAAAATACAGGATACTTCGATGGTTTAAAACCAGAACTTGAAATATGTGTTGTAGTAACTCGTAGTCAAGGGAAGCAGAAAAGAATGCTGCCAAAAATCAAAGTAGTTGAATTCAACCAAATGTGTCTAGATAAATAAATCAATGATCTTCAAAAGGATGATGAATTCTTAAACAATTTAAGGAATAATGCCCATGAAGAAAGAGCGTTTACCCATAACAAATCTAAAGAAACCTCCCAATTCCTTGTAAAAGAAGAAAGCTCCATAGGAGATCACTAATAGGAGATAGTCGGAAGGATCAGCTGATTGTACCCCAGATTTATCATGATGCTTTGATGGAATTAGCTCCTGCAGGTGTCATGAGAAGACATATTGGCATAGGTAAAACACGGGAAAGAATCTTGAAATGTTCCATTGACCTGGTGTATCACAAGAGATAACCAAGCATTGTAAGTCTTTTAACATATACCAGCAAACTATGGATATGGGAAGGGTTACTCGGGAGTTCTTTGGAAAGATACCACTATAAGAGGAACCATTTAGCCTTGTAGTGGATCTTATCGGCCCAATTGAGCCTCGTTCGTCAAATGGATTTGGATACATCTTAACAGTCATGGATTGTGCTAATAGGTACCATGAAGCAAAAGGTTTGCCAAAATTGGAACTGCCAGTATTGCTGAAGTTCTTTTAGAAATTTGTAGTAGGACTTGAATTCCAAGAGAGGTAATTTCTAACTGTGCCTGTTAGGACGATTATGCTATGTGTAATGGCCTGGTAGAAAGATTCAACGGAATGATAAAGGTTTTAAAGAAGGTTTGTGCAAAGACACCCAAGAAATGGCATCGGAACATGGTACGTTTGTCGTTTGCAAACAGATTTATTACAAAGGAGGACCAGTACCAAGGTTTTGCCATTTGAATTCTTGTCTGGTCACACTTTGAGTGGACATTTAATAATATTGAGAGATGTGGGAAGACACTGTGGTGGAAGGTAGAAGAAATTGTCTTATGTGTATGTGATTGATCTCCTTAAACGGACTGCAAAGTACTCTTACAATGGCAACTGAAGAGTCGATGGAAGTTCAAAAAGTTGCTCATCAATTACAATAGGAAGGTGACGAACTAGAAGTTGGAGGAGAGTGATGAAGTACTACTATTATTGCCTAACAATTGTATCAAGCTGTTGTTACAATAGAAGGCACCAGTCAAAATAACAAAACGATGTATTAGAATGAATTGCAAAACCAACAAGAATGGTGTAATCCGGAGATATCACATAAATCTACCAAAAAAGCATTTATCCTAAAATCCTACGCAGATACAGATGCTCCAAATAGCAGCTGTAGTAATTGAGGAAGACAACCAAAATCTTAAAGATGAAAATGTGACTAATGACTTATCTGCAAAAGGAAAACTGGAAAGAAATTTACAAGAGCTACGTAGAAGGTAGAGATTATATGTATGCAGACTACCTTTGTAGATATGTGTAATAATGTATATTGTTTATACTTCTGGTTTCTAAAAGAGAAACTTGACGTTTTGTTTGTACCCAAGTATTGGAGAAATTAGTAGAAATAATTTCTCTAGATGAAGATTATAAAAGAAGTCCCAAGAGCTTAAAATGATTATAGTGATATGAGTAGTAATCTTAATCCTTATATTTCTTATCATTACATTATAGGTTATTATTATCTAATTGCTCAGACTCATATATCCATATCCATCAATTACATAAATGAAGGTTGGTATTTAAAGAATGTACTAATTCATATGAAAATCTAATGCAGTGTATTTCTATTATGGTGAGGGAAAAATTCAATGCCCTTTAGGAAATGCAGAGGGGTCTACAATGTATAGAATAGTGCATACGGGGAGGTTGGAAAGGAAATGATATTACTTATAAAGAACTCTGATTCAGAAATTATGTTCTATCTTACTTAATCGGGTTTCTTTGTGCAAGTGTTTTAATCAAGTGAATAGTAATAATTTTAGGAAATTGAGTAAACATAAAGCTCTTTTATTACAAAGATCCTTACGAGCATTAAGGGCCAAGGTTTTCTGATACTCCATGTGACACTTGAACGTTAATGCGTTCATGCATACCTGAGATTGGGTATGTAAAGGTCAATTTCAATTAGTGGAGGCGACGTCACCCTGGAAGTTCGACCATGCAATGTCCTCCGGAAAACAGGGAAATGTTAAGTTTCCCTTAGGCTCTGATACCTCTGTTCTCTTTAGTATCTTTTACCTCTGAGAATAACTTGATTTTGTTGCACTGTTCGTTAGGAACCGAAGTGATAAAACTGCCTAAGCCTAGTGCAGTTTTGACTGAACTTATTTAAAGAAATGAAGTGTTAAGGACTATAATCAATGTAAAAATTACTGTATACTCACTCGCTTTAATTACTTGGAAGCCTAAACTTTAAAGTAACTTTCTGTTTATGAAATGAAATGTTACTAAATCATTTGATAGAAACCAACTGCATAATTTGAACCCATGCTCTGTCTGTAGCAGAACATAAGCGTCTTTAATAGATTTATCATAATTAGGAAAGGCGAGTGTGGATTGAGATGTAAATTGTGCAATAGTTTGATCTGTTTATTGAAACTACTGCTTGATGCTGCTTTATATAAATCAAGCGATAAATTTGTAAGATTTGTACATCTTATTTAAATTTGTAAATAGATTTTACTTTTTTTAAGCCATCCTTATTATTTGGTCTCTTCGACTCTTTTGTACAACTCTTTTACCACCTCGAGTCTGGTCACTAATACTCTTAAAACTTTTTAGTTAGAGCACTTCAGATAATTAATTTTCGTGATTGACTTTTTGAGCTTGTAAAACAAAAGCCTAACACCAAGCACAGACTGAAGAATGAATAAGAGTAATATACAATATGAATTAATAACAAGAGTAAGTTAATATGTGTTTTAGTAAAAAGGGAGATAAATAAAAGTAAACAAATATTCAGGAAAAGGTTTGTAAAGATGGTACGATTATCAAGATTGTATGGGGAATGTGTCAGTTTAAGGTTTCGTGGGCAAGGATGAAATATCAGACTAAAGCAATAGAACTGTAGACGGAATATGAACAGTCTGACTCTGTAATAAGCAAATGAATGTTTCAAAATAGAGTTCGGATTTACAGGCGGCCTTAAAAACTTTTGTTTTGGTTTTTAACTTTCGTGTGTGCTACAAATACATCATTCAAGAAGATCAGTCGAATGATTACAGCAGTTTTCATTGTCAATAAAGTTAATTATGTTGTAATTATGAATTACGAATCATTCATGAAATAGGAAAGCAAGGAAAATTTTACTCATTAAATAAACATACTAAAAGCGGCCACATAACTAAGATAATACTCAGGCCAACGTTTCTATGGTAAACCTAGATAAAGAGATATAAAATGAGAAAATTAAGGAATAAAGAAAAGGAAGATAATGACGAGCTCAAAATGTTCTAACGCGACAGATTACAAACAGCGAACGCAAAGATTGGAGAGGAGAGCTCTGTATTTTTTATTTTTAATCCGATAGTATTTTCTTTTAAGTAAATGACATTTACGGATGCATAATGCTGCATCTTGCAAAGATGTAAGGGGAGGTAAATTTCATATAGACGAAGTGAAGTATACCGTCCAACAATAACTAATGCATCTGTCTAAGATACTTAAGTGAAGACAATTATCCATAAGCACAGGCCTGCAGGGTTTTTATAACAGCTTATTGAGGCAAATATGTAGCCCAGTCCAAGATGAATTGAGTGGCAAAGAGAGGAGAAGGCAAAATATGGAACTGAAAGAAGTATCAAGGGTGCCAATTATAACTAATCATATAAGATCACGAAGGCTTAGGTGAGCAGGTCACGTTTCAAGAATAGGGGGCAATAGTTTGATTATAGGACTGGAAATTAGCAGACCAGTGCAGAGGAGGCCTGTGAACAGACCGCGCATGAAAATATTAGAACAGACTTGGAGCAACTCGAGTGAAGTATCCAAAAGAGTAGCATACATGGCCTATGGAATGTGGGCAGTACAGGCTTTTGGTTGAGGCCTCGAAGGATCACGAGTGTCTGCCGTGAATGGAGTAAGAATAGATGAATCATAAAGGAATTCATATCGCCAATTCAGAGAAATATAAACTAATGTTAGGAGGTTAACCTTTAAACAACTAAAATTGATGTGACTTTATAGTACGGCTCCTTTTTCCTTTACCTACACATACACCGAATAGTCTGGTATATTCTCTACACATTTTATGCTTTCCTCATACACCTGATAATAATAAGAAAACAGGAAAATTTATCTTTACTAAAGGGGTTAACTACTACATTGTAATTGTAGAAAAAAATTATCTATGGAAAGCTGCTCTTCTAGGAGAAGGACACTCCAAAATCAAACCACTGCTCTCTATTCTTGGATACTACCATAGCCTCTATGTCATCGTCCACCACTAATTTAGGTTAGAGTTTTCTTGCTTGGGGTACATTAAAGTACACTTTTATATCTGTTTCCATATTTCCTTTCCTCAATGAGCTTTTTTCTCTGCTAAAGTTGTTTGGCTACTTACCTACTAATAATAACAATAACACAAACACGCACACGCACAAATACAGACACACAGCATATATATATATATATATATATATATATATATATATATGTGTGTGTGTGTGTGTGTATATATATATATATATATATATATATACTTTATATATATATATATATATATGTGTGTGTGTGTGTGTGTATATATATATATATATATATATATATATATATATATATATATATATATATATATATATATTTATATATATATATACTTTATATATATATATATATATATATATATATGTACATATTTGTATATATATTCATATATATACACACACACAAACACACACACACACACACACACATATATATATATATATATATATATATATATATATATATATATATATATATAACCCATCAACTTAGTGCCGGTCCCAAGCCCGGGTAAATGGTGAGGGTTGGCGGCAGGAAAGGCATCCGGCCATGGAAAATTTGCCAAAACGAATATGGACAGTGAATAGTATCAGAATAAAATTAATGCTAGATGGAGAAAGCTGGCCAGAAACATCAACCCCACATAGAATTGGGAAAAGATGCAGACAAAGAAGAAGATATATATATATATATATATATATATATATATATATATATATATATATATATATATATGTATGCATATACGGTATTTCTGAAAAAATAGATTTATTTTGATCCTCTGAAGGGATCATCTCCTTTCCTCTTATTGTTTCTCTGAAGAGAAAGGGAGATGGTTCCTTCGAAAACTCAAAATAAGTCACATTTTTCATGATTTGTAGGTTTATTTTCATTTTCATATATACACGGAAAATTTTGTGTTTTAATATGTATATAAAATTATAGAATATGTACAGTATATATATATATATATATATATATATATATATATATATATATATATATACATATATATATATATATATAAATATATATATATATATATATATATACTGTATGTGTGTATATATATATATATATATATATATATATATATATATATATATATGCCACAAAGACATTGTCTATTCACCATATATATATATATATATATATATATATATATATATATATATATATATATATATATATATATATATATATATACATATATATATATATATATATATACATATATATATATATATACATATATATATATATATATATATATATATATATATATATATATATATATATATATATATGTGTGTGTGTGTGTGTGTGTGCGTTTTGTTTTTTGTATATGTATTTAATGTTTATACATTTGTAGCAGGCTGATAAGAGTTTCAACAGAAAGACGGGATGGATATGACTGGTTTATTCAAACGCCATAACAAGCTTATTTTAAAACCGTTGAAGATGAAATTTATATAAAAACTTAGGAAATTTGAAACATCCAATGGCAAGCGTCAGCAGGTTTTTCTATTATTAGTAAGGAAGAAAACATGAGGAAGAAAGAAAAAAGACCATTCCCTTTACTACCGCCAGAGAATCTTTAGGTCCTTTGACTGCCCAGGCAGTACTACATTAGATTCTTTTCTCTGGTTACGGCTCATTTCATCTTTGCTGACGCATACGCAGAATAGTTTGGCCTATTCTTTACACATTCTCCTCTTTCCTCATACACTTGACAACAATGAAATTACCAAACAATTCTTCTTCTCTCAAGAGGTTAACTACTGCACTGAAATTGTTCAGTGGCTACTTTCCTCTTGGCTAAGGTAGAAGAGACTCTTTAGCTATGGTAAGCAGCTCTTCTAGGAGAAGGACACTTCAAAATCAAACCATTGTTCTCTAGTCTTGGGTAGTGCCATAGCCTCTGTCTTGGGTTAGATATCTCTTGCCTGAGGGTACACTCGGGCACACCATTCTATCTTGTTTTTCTTCCTCTTGTTATTATATAATTTTTATCCTCTTGTTATTTTCATGTTTTTATAGTTTATGAATGACAGATTTATTTTAATGTTATTATTGTTCTTAAACTTCTTTTCTAGCTTTTTCCTTACCTCATTTCCTCACTGGGTTATTTTTCCTGTTGGAGCCCTTGGGCTTATAGCATCATGCTTTTCCAACTTGGGTTGTCGCTTAGCAAATAATAATAATAATAATGATAATAATAATAATAATAATATATATATATATATATATATATATATATATATATATATATATATATATATATATATATATATATATATAAATAACGGATTTTGAGCGAAGTGAAAAATCTATTTTTGGGTGAGGTAGCCCTGATGGAAGTTCCTATTAGGTAGCTTTCTAGGGTATATTTGACTACAGTGATATTCCCAGAGAATTTTACCTTAAGGTATCCAGAATTCTAACTCCTGGAGTGAATATCCCTAAATAATCTCACAGGGATATCGAATAATATCAGAGGACGTATTCTTGACACGTCACATAGCTATCTTCACCGCGAACAGTATTAACGCTTCGAGGGGGTATAGTGACAAGAATCTGAAACGAGAATGACAAGAGAGCCGCTCATGAGGCATCTCTCCTATTCCGTTTCCAGTGTGTATCTGATGAAGGCGGTAGCGCCCTCTTTATTCCTTGTAGCGATATACGAGGTGTTACAGATACTGTACTACAGGGAGGGGTCAACAGGCCCTTTTACAATAAAAGGAAGGGCGGGTCCATCAGGACGACATGACTACCTCACCCAAAAATAGATTTTTCGCTTCGCTCAAAATCCGTTTTTTGGGCTCAGGCCATGTCGTCCTGATGGAAGTTTACCAGAGCATTACTGTATCTGTGGATTCTTAATCAGTGCCGTACTCTCAAGAAAGTATTTTCTGGTCCGTATAGACCTAGAGACCTATGATGTTACCGTTATACATCATTTCATCTAAGCATGAACTATGTTAGTGCTTCCTGCCCCCTACAGGGAAGAGTCATACTAGACTCTGGAAAAAGTCTCGAGGAGTACATAAAAATTTATGGATGACAAAATGACAAGCTTGTATAGTGGTTTCGCCCTATACAATATAAAGCAAAGTTTGTATAAGAGTCACCAATGTCAGTATAAATTTGTGACACCTTCCCCAATGTGACTACTCTTATAAACTATTGGATAATGGTTGTATCGGCATAGGAACAAATTTTGCCTCTTTGCCACCAACCCGTTAGGGTACCACGTCAACCCTTCCAAGGAAGGGTTAGAGTGAGTGGACTTTTGCTTGAATCAGGGAACAGTCTTGAAAGACATACCATGATAAAAAAATCCATATTTTAATCTTAATGCTCAGTACATTTCTAATAAAATGAGTGTGGGCGAATAAGACGCAGGGTTCACTATTAACTAGTTTATTAAAATTTAATAAACGTACATATCAGATCAACATTTATAAAATTTATAAAATGTGGATGATATGCGTTAAAGCATAAAGAAAAACAGTCAACAGAAAATATTGTTTCATCTACTAGGAAACAGATTTGCCACTTCAATTGAATTATTAATAATAATGTTATAGTCTTTATACTGTTTATATACACTAGCGTAAAAAACGCTTGGCACAAGTGTCCGTATTATGCTATAGATTACCGACGTCAATGGAAAAGTTTGTAAGGACACTTTCGTGGCCTATCGCACAGCGTGTAGTAACAGACAGTGACTACACGCGCACCCTCTTAACTAATCGTCACAAATTAATTACACTGTACCTCACAGACTTAAAACAGAAGGTTAAAGAATTCTACCTGCTGCTACCACAGACCTTTTAAGTTGCTCCACTTGCTTCGCATAGTGCATAAAGAACGCCTTGGATGACTACCAGCCGGTGTGCAAACAAGGATGTTCAAAGTCCATATAATTAAAGAAATTTTATGGAAGAGGCAACTTTCCTCGGATCATGACAAACGGGTGTACTGTCTGGATCCGTTCTGCGAATAACCCGGGTGAATTTCGCCATAAGTTATAGATAACTTTGAACCCAGGGTTTCTCTTCTGACCAGCTGTCCTCCCATAAAGTCTGAAGTTCTATGAAGATAGACCTTTAGGCACTCCACTGGACACAGAGATGCATCTTCCTTCAGAGGAGAGATTCTCTAGGGACCCCACCTGTTGGTGGGTAGCTTGTTCCTGGTAAGAAACGTTGGGTCTGGATATAGATTCAGTTCTCCCTCCAAGAACTGGACGTGGCCTTCCTCTCTAGAGAGAGCCACTATTTCACAAACTCTGGCCCCCAAAGCGAGTACAAACAGAAATATGACTTAAATTCAAAACCTTCTAAGCACATTCCTCATTGTTCATTATTTATACACAAAGAGGAATCATATCTAATGACCAAGCAAAGGGTCTTGGAAGCGCTGAAGGGAAAATCATGAGATGTAGGTTCCGTGTTTTCTGTGATGGAGCGAAGACAGTCGACTTCTGTACTCGCTGAGACAGGGATGGATCCGGTAGCGGTACGAATTTTAGTCGTAGTTCCAGTGCCAGAGGGATCCACACACTATTTGGCCACTTGTGGGCCACTATTGCTGCTTTCCCTTTGAAGGATCTCAGCTTATCGAGGACCTTCAAAAGGAGGTTGTGTGGAGGGAACAGATAGATACTGGACACTCTGTTCCAGTCCAGGGACATAGCGTCCACTGCCTCCGCTAACGGATCCTCGTAAGGGGACCCGTAACGATCTATTTTTTGTTGTCTTTCGTTGCAGAGAGGTCTATTTGCAGTTCTGGGACTTGACTCCAGATGAAGGAGAACGATCCTGTGTTAAGGGACCATTCTGACTCTTTAGGTGTATACCTAGATAGAGCGTCCGCTGTCACATTGCGGAACCCTTGAATGTGAACTGCTGACAGGTGCCATTTCTTCCTTTCCGCCAAACGGAATATGGCCAACATCACTTGGTTGATTTGAGGTGACCTCGACACTAGTCGATTCAGGCATCTCACTACCACCTCGCTGTCTAGAGCCAGTCTTATGTGGGTCGAGTGGCGAGGAGAAACTTTCTTCAGTGTCAGATGTACTGCCATGGCTTCTAGAAAGTTGATGTGAAATGACTTGAAAAGATTGGACCAAGCTCCTTGGACTCTCATCTGATGAGAGTGGCCTCCCCCGCCTTCCTTTGAAGCGTCTGTGTGGATAGTTACTGACGGGGGAGGAGGTTGAAGAAGTATTGATTTTTTCAATTGCTTGGCATTGGACCACGGCTTGAGAAGCGTTCGCAGTCGAGTCGGTAGTGGTCTTATTAGATCTTTTCACGCATTTGATGCGTATTTTCTCCAGACTCCTGTTGCATCCTTAAGCTGTGCTCTTAGCACTGGATCTGTTATCGAAGCAAACTGTAGAGAGCCCAGTACTCTCTCCTGTTCGCGTTTTGATATCCGTTTGGATTTCAACAGTCTCTTGACAGATCCTGCTATTTCTTTCCTCTTCTTGCTAGGAATGAAAAGCCGATGTGACTCCAAATTCCAGTGGATTCCCAACCACTGAAATTTTTGAGCTGGAGAAAGATGAGACTTTTTGATGTTGATCTTGAATCCCAGATGTTCCAGGAACTGGATCACTATCTTAGAAGCTTGCATGCATTCTGTCCTGGATGCTGCCCACACCAGCCAGTCGTCGAAGTAGGCTACTACTTGGACCCCCTTTAGGCGTAATTGATGGACGGCTGCGTTCGCGAGCTTAGTGAAAATTTTTGGGGCTATGTTTAGCCTGAAAGGCATGGCTCTGAGGGCGTAAAGTTTTCTATGTAACTTGAAGCCTAGGTAGGAGGAGAGGTGACGATTAATTGGAACGTGCCAATAAGCGTCAGACAAGTCTATAGAGACAGTATATGCCCTTCTGGGCAGTAGGGTCCTTATGTGCTGAAGCGTGAGCATTCTGAACTTGTAGTTCACTATGAACTTGTTGAGTGGCGACAAGTCTAGAATAACTCTGAGTTTTTCTGAGTCCTTCTTTGGAACACAAAACAGCCTTCCTTGGAATTTTATGGACTTATCTTTCCGGATTACTCTTTTGTCTAAGAGTTCTCTGACATATTCTTCCAGAACGGGGGATGAGTGTTGGAAGAATTGAGGAAATTGAAGTGGAGGACTGCTCCAGCTCCAACCTAGTCCATTTTTAATTAGACTGTGGGGCCAGGGATCGAAGGTCCAGCGATCCCTAAATAGCTGTAGTCTCCCTCCTACTGGAAGTATCTTACTTCTGCTGTTGTGGACCTGAGGCCTTGCCTCCTTGACCGCGTCTTCCCCTGTATCCCCTTCCTCTTGAAGGGCGTCTAGAAGAACCTCTGGCTGTTCCTCTAGCTCTCAAACGAAAGGAAGAAGTCAGCCTTTCGAAATCTGGGTTAAAAACTGGCGACTGTGTCGCCACTTGATGAGGTACCAGCTGGTACGTGGTTGGAGGTTGTGCCACTATCTGAGGCCCCGCGGTCACAGGAAGTTGTTGTTGTTGCTGTCGGTAGGGTTTAGCCAGCCGAGAGGATGGCCTAGGCCTTTTCGTCTTCCTCTTGGGTTGGGGACCCTCATCCGGAGAAAACTTTCTCTTGAGATCTAAGCCCCACCTTTTGAGAATACGAGAGAAGATCAGTTTCCTCAGTTCGTGCCTCACCACAGCCGAGGCGAACACGAACTCTCTACAGGCTCTCCTGGCTTTAATAATACTATAGAGATCATTCGTAACTGTGGCCAGATAGGTTTTGGCCACAACCATGAACATGTCCTGGATCTTGGGGTCACTTGCCATCGTTTCTAGTGTCGTTTGCAACGACATCGATGCTTCAAGTCTTTCCTTTGTCTCTTGCTCTCTACGCAAGAGAACCTCCGACAGTTTTGGAAGTGCCTCACCGAACTGGCGTTCAGCAATATCAGCTTCTAGCTTCCCGACTGAGAAGGTAAGGTGTACAGTACGTCCTTCCAGTCTTCTTGGTCCAAGGGCAAGGTCAGAGATAATGGCTTGCACTCCTCAGGGAAGGAGCATGGTTTCGCTGCCTCCACCGCCTTTAAGGCTGCCTTATATCCCTTTTCCAAGAAGGGAAAGTCTCTGGTAGGAGAGGCCACAAAGGAGGGAAGCTTCTTACTCAAGGCGGGCACCTTTGAGTTAGTGAAGCCCCTCTCTTTCATCGAGCTCGCTAGTAACATCAGAGCTTTACTATGGTAAAATCAATGACCTCCTTTGGCTCCGTCTCCTCCTTTGAGGCTGGCTCCTTCCTAAGATGGATATAGCAGTCCGGATAAGAATCTTTGTTGGGCCAAAATTCCACTTCTTCCAGGGGAATTGCTCCCAACTTTTCCGAGATCACGATATTCCCGGTTGTCATTGGCATGTATTTGGCATACCTCCAAGAATTGGTATCCGAGCACAAAGGAAGATCCTTCACGCTGAGCCGCTTCTGGGGCCCACGTGATGCTGCAAGTCTACGTACCTCCAGTTTCATTGCACCTTCCTTCTCATCATTCTTCCTTTGATTTTGTTCGATCATCTCAACAATGGAAAAAAGAGTCCTTCCCAGTTCATCTGGGATATCAGACGATGTAGACGGAATAGGTTCTGGGTCCGGAACCGATGTAACCGACACTTCGTCGATTTCTTCCTCTTCTACTTGAGGAGTCTGGAACAGCTCCTCCTCCTGACCTTCTCCTAGAAGGTCCTTCTCAGTAGAATCCGACACCTCCGACATCCTATCGTCCAATTGTATGTCTTGAACGGCGGCTGAGACTTCAGAATCTACCAGATTCTGGGCAGTTGGTATCTCCACCTGAGGCTGGGAGATGATTGCATCAGCCGATGCTTAAGGGAAAAGGTAGGCCCTCATCTTCTCCTTTGGAAGGTAGGGGCCTGAGGTGTTTTTCTGAAAACCCCTCACCCAGGATCGTAACGTTTCCCTGGCAGCATCCCTTGATTCCGTTCTCTTAGGGTCGTCAAAAGCCTCGGTAATCAGGTTAGAACAAACCGTACAAACCTGAGGGTCCCAATCGCGGAGATCACCTCTGGAGGCTGCGCATGCTACGTGCCTCCTGCAATATTGATGTCCACAGAAGTTGTTACTGCAGACATTACAGAACACACTCCCGCACTTCGGATGGTCCTCCTGTAAAGAGAAGAAACATCCATGAGTGTCAAGTGAAGGCTTTTACTTATATTGAGACATTTAGCTTATATAGAAAAGCTATAAAAGAAAGAAGGAAAGACACATACTTGTATTTCCTGTCCAGTCAATTGCTGAAACCTCCCGAGATATTAAAACTAAGGTTAATTCTATTCTAGAATACTTTATGTAATTTCCTAAACGGAAATTTAAGGTGTAGTTCACACCTTGAGATAAAGTTTTAATATACGGGATAGACAGAATACAGAAAGAACTTACTTTCTATATATTGTACGGTCTCAACAAAAGGCTGTACAAGATAACATTAAGTATGAT
>NC_090737.1:144042503-144047503 GCF_036898095.1 Palaemon carinicauda
TACGTTGGAGCCCTTGGGCATGTAGCATCCTTCTTTACCAACTATGGTTGTATCTTAGCTAATATATTTATATAGATAGATAGATAGATAGATAGATGGATAGATATGATATGTCTGTATATATATGAATATACATATAGTGTATATCTGTATATATATATATATATATATATATATATATATATATATATATATATATATATATATATATATATATTATGCTTACATATATGTACGGTATATATATATATATATATATATATATATATATATATATATATATATATATATATACATATGTATACGCATATCTCGTTTTAAAAATGCATCAACAATCAAGAAGAATAAACAATTCCACCATATTTTCTCCCACTCCCTGCAATTTCATAGTGAAGGCAAACACGGGCAGTACTTGAAAATAATAGTTCATTTCCGCACACATGCGTATCAAGGAAGACTGAAAACCAGCAAGTATTCCATATATAACAGTTGGGTAAAATACCAGTTTTGAATCACAAACATTATTATCTCGCAATAAAAATCAACGAAACCATAAGCTTATATATAATAATTGTAAGAAATTATTCTATGATACAGTTTTTTCTGGTAACAGGTGGTACTTATGTATGACCGTACACAAGTATGCATGTTAAGATACTGATAACATTTCTCTATCTTACTCTCTTCACACACACATATATATATACATTTGTAATATGAGCCTTTCAAACACAAGGAATAGATGAATCTTATGGCAGAAAACTTGAAGACACCTATACGGGAAGTATAGCAATCCTAAAACTACATTAAGATACTTAGAAAAATCCGATTGGGAAATGATTTAAATAGGGAGACTCCAATCTATCATAGATTATTCATAGCGTGTCTAGAAGAGGTTTTTAGAAATCTTGATTGGAAAAATGTAGGAATTAACAATTTTGGAGAATATCTTAACAACTTAATACATGCAGATGACATAGTTCTGTCTCGTGAATCACAGGTGCAATTGAAAAAGATGATAGAAGATTTGAATAGAGAAAGCAGAAAGGTAGGCCTCAAAATGAACATGAGTAAAACTGAGATTATGTTTAATGAAAATACAGAGACAACAAATAAGGGTTACAAACAAACTTATAGAGATTGTTAATTAATATACGTACCTAAGTGATTCCTCGGGACATAAGATCGAAATTGAAAACACGATAAGCATGGGATGGAGAACTTTTGGAAAAAACAAATGATATCATGAAATGTAAAATGCCACTTTCTTCCAAAATAAATGTATTTAATTCGATCGTCCTACCAGCATCAACATATGCATCAGAAACTTAGAGCCTTACTAAAGCCTTAGAAAATAAGCTAGTCAAAAGTCAAAAAGATGTGGAACGAATAATGATGGGAGTAACACCAAGAGACAGAAAAGGAGCAACAAACATGCGAGAGCAAACTAAATTGGAGGATATTCTTACAATATGTAAAAAAGAGAAATAGGCATGGGTAGGACAAATAATGAGAATGACAGATAATGGATGGACATTAAGAATAACAGAATGGGTCCCTAGAGATTGCAAAAGAAGCAGGGGAAGGAAAAGAAGACGATGGATAGATGAACATAAAAAAATTTGCGGTTATAAACGGGTATAGAAAGACCATAAAATAACGCGGATGGAAGAGTATTGTCTGAGGCCTTTATTCTGCAGTGGAAAAGTAATGGCTGATGATGATGATAGTACATATGCATATATATATGTATATATATACATATATATATATATATATATATATATATATATATATATATATGTATATATATATATATATACATAAATATATGTATATACACACACATATATATATATATATATATATATATATGTATGTATATATATTTAGATATATATATGTATATATATACATATATATGTATATATGTATATATATATGAATATATGTGTATATATATATGTATATATACATACAGTATATATATCTAAATATATATATATATATATATATATATATATATATATATATATATATACTGTATATACATATACATATATATATACATATATACATATGCATATATATATATATATATATATATATATATATATATATATATATGTATATATAATATATATGAATATATATATATATATATACTATATATATATAAATATATACATATATGTATATATATATACATATATATATATATATATATATATATATATATATATATATATGTATATATATATATATATATATATATATAAATATATATATATGTATATATATATATATATATATATATATATATATATATATATATACATAAGTTGATAGGAGGATAAATATATAGATTAAGAGTGAACAATTATGACTCTATCCTCCAGTAGCTCTAATTTAGGAATGACAGTAAATAAAACCAATAATATTATAATAAATACAGCTTCAGCCCTACAGTATAATTGAGAAACCTTTTAGTAATTGGTTATCGCAACAAATGATCCACGAATGAATGTTAGAAACACTTCATTTTCCTTTCGTATTTTTTTTTTTTTTTTGTTTTTTAGAGTTACTACTCTACATGGTGTATGTCATGTAAGTGATAAAGAGGAAAGGGTTGCAAACCTCATTCATTCTAGGAGATAATATCTTTCGTTTTAGTCGTGTTATCAATTGTGAGGTATGAGTAATGCAAGAACAAACAAAAGAATAAGAAACTAGAAAATTTTTCATATGAAAAGTAAATAGAATAGAAAGGTTATGCATATAGTATTAATCTATTCTATATCAAACAAAAGAAAATTCCTCAGCAATTATAATCTTTACAGATAAGTAGTAATTATTCACAAAGGCGAATAACACAAAAAACTAATGGTGATTCTGTTTTTAGCTATATCCTTTAGGAAATTGTATGAAGAAAACAATTCAAGCTCAACTTGGATATCTCAGAGTACGCCGGGCATTTTTGATCCGGTGCAATATGTAAAGTGATAGTGTAAATATATACACCTTCAGAAAATATTTTAGTTGCTTTTATTGATGTAGTGTTATATTTTCGATATTTGTCTCCCAAGTAAACTGACTGTTCCCTTTGGACTCAACTCGCCACACTAAGAGAGTTGGGTAAACATTAGAAATGATAGTTCTTCGATAACAGTAATACCTTTTTACTACCCTGATTCTTAAAGTTGATAACAGCCTAGATGCATTGGTTCATTATTTCAAGAACTGAAAATGCTTTGGAAAAGCAAAATCTTATTTCAGGGTGTACTAGTCTACAATTTCAGAAATAGATAATATATAACCTTCGTTAAAGTTTGGTTTTTTTTTTTTCATATTGCTCTTTTTTTCACTAGACTTCCCAAGATTATGTGTGTGGAATTGCATAATATATATTATTTCCAAAAGCAGGGCCTCTTGACTGGCTTGCTAAAGAAGTACATAAGGTAATGAGCTTTAATTGATAATGTAAGTTTTAAGCAGGGCTGGGGAGTCGGAGTCGGAGTCGAGGAGTCTAAATCGGAGTCAAGGCCAATTTATGGACTAGAGAAGTCGGAGTCGGTAAAATTTCACCGACTCCGACTCCGACTCCTCAAAAATGAATTTTTTGCGCTGAAGAAATATTCTCTTTTGGTATCCTAAGTCACATTTTTTCAAAGTCGCTCAAAAAATTTTTCATATTACCCGCCGTTTTCTGTAACACCTTCTAGAATAAAGGCAGTCACTGGGAAACACATATAGCTCCTGCCATCTTTCGTCCATAAGCCAAACCAAAAATATAATATTATACATGCCATCAGCGGTTCTCTCCACGCATGAGTCTCTGGACATTAAAGTTTGTTTCATGATTAACTGTTCATTTAATCACCATTATCCATTTAAAAGGTGGGAGTTGTTACTGATTCATTGTTTTATGCATCACGTATATGAATAATCTTAGAATTAAGTCATTATATATGTAAACATCTCGAAATGACGGGTGTTTTGATTACAGTTTCGTGTAACCTAGGAAAAGCTGAATCCAAGAAATTACGTGAAATGTTTTCAATAAAACAATTACTTACTAGGCTAGTAATGATGAAATGCTATTTTGACTAACAGGCAACATAAAATAAAAAAAATTATATAAGAATATTTAATTATTCTTATTTTTTTTTAAATAGGAGTCGGAGTCGGAGTCGGTTCTAAAAAATTATAGGAGTCGGTCTCGGAGTCGGAGTCGGATGTTCAGAGTCCCGACTCCCCAGCCCTGGTTTTAAGTGATGACGCCAACACCGATCGAAGAAAACCACCACAGTAAATAGCGTCATTTGGAAAAAAAAAAAAAAATACCGTAAACATAATAATGAAAAATAGAGTTATAAAAGCTACAAATACAAATCAAAGCAGAAATATGTTAAAAGCATTAAAGACTATCGAAAGAACTGCCAATTACAAACATTGAAAAAAGAGACCTCTAAGATTCAATCCAAGAATTGCATTTAAACCGGTTTCTCAGATATTCCGATTGAATTTAATTTTGTCGGTTATTATGCACTCCGCTACGGGAGGATCTGGCAGACTTAAGAGCCCGAACAATGCTGATGAAAAAAAGGGCAAATGGACCAACTAATTCCCATTTCAGTAAATAATGATGTTTAGCAGACGTTGACGAACAGAGCAGCTGTCCAATGAAGGGAAAAATATGTTAATCGAGGAATACTGATTAGATTGGCAAAAAAAAAAAAAAAAAAAAAAAATCTCATACAAAATAGCAGTTAACCTCGATGATAAACACAATATAATATCTAAATATGTAAGAAAGAAAATTATCTTCAAAAATATAGTGGCTAATAGTATCAGCTAATTTTAAACAGTTGCGCGGTATTACATGGGGAACATTGAAAAACGATTATTCTGAAATTTATCATAAAAGTAACGTAAGTTATGGTTGACAAATATTAATTGTACCAATACCTACTTTCACAACAAAATCAACCAAAAAAGTT
>NC_090737.1:144052503-144080003 GCF_036898095.1 Palaemon carinicauda
GATCTATGATAGAAAATTCTTAACCATTCATTGCTTCCAAAATCTTTAGAAATTCTAGCATACGGCTCACTTGACCTAAATCAAATTACGCCATCACCTATATATTAAGAGCAAAGCTTTGACGAGCCCTCATACGTATTATCCTAATTTGAAATAAAACATCATAGATATAACCAAAGTGCAAGTTAACAGCCCAAGATAATAGTCTCATGGTCACTTGAAAACCTATCATGTCAGCGATGCTCACACTTATGAATCAATTACCTCATAATAAGAGATCATAAACCTCATAAAAATTGGAGGGAGGATGTAAACGTCTGGGTGTTGTAACGTGTTTGACGTGGATGAGTAGGGTGGGCAGGGGTGCAGAAGAGTGGTCTGCACAACCGCTCGATGTGAGTAGCCGGTGGGATTTTTTTATCCTCAAGAAGAATTTCAAAATAGTTCATTTAACTGTAAGTAAAGGAAACTTGGGCCTTTGCAGAAAAACCCAAGTGTCTTTTTTTATCCCGCAAAATATTAATCATAAGCCCTTTTTAAGAAGGGTATAGACCATTGTATCGAAGATCCATAGGTATTTTTTTTTTTTTTTTTTTTTTTTTTTTTTTTTTTTTTTCTTTTTTTTTTTTTTTTTAATATCTGATGGACAGTAAGCAATTATGGTCAGGTATTACTGGAAATGAGAATTATTTGAAAAACTTTCTAATCAGCCATAAAATCATATTTCACGGAATACTCCCGAAAAAACAAAACTTTGCTACATCGTATATAGCATATATGAACTGAATTATGGTGAGTCACAATCAATTGCTGTATTTTTACATTACTTCATTTACTAACTGAATATTTTCTGAGAATAGGAAGGGAATTCACAAAACCCTTAATATTCCCTGCGTAGAGGCAATGTTAATCGCATTCCATGAAAAACGTGTTTATTTTTCTTTAAATCTAAGCGAGGTTTGAACAAGTTTTACAAAGAAATAATGACAATCATTATTCATGTTTTTAAAGTAATAAAAACATGAAGGAATTATAAATATTCAAATGCGGTATCTAAATACTTATATGATAAGTGAACAAGGATTTACTGAACCTTTTAGAATATCACAATGGCATTCTATTCGCTCTCGGGATACTTTTATTTCATAAAGGCTATTGAGTAACAGCGAATAAAGAAGTAAAAGCTCAGCAGCTTGGAAGGAGAATACGAATACCAAATATTAAGAATCCAATAGATAGTCACCAAAATATAAAAAAAAGACTCTTTGGGATCTTATTTATGCAAAAAATATTAATCATTTGGTTATAATCTCTGAATTGTATATCATGCATTAAATTGCAGGACTATTATCTTTTCGAGTATTCTACCGAGAATGAAATCAGGTTGCAGAACTATAAGTGTTATTTTGAAACACTGTGTATTAATGACATTCTTTTTATTAAAAGAAAATGGATACCACTGAAATTCTCAGTTTTACTTATAGAACTGAGTAAATATTCTTATAAAGAATCCATTATTTTTGTAGCAGCGTAATAAAAGTTGAAAATAAGGGCACAAGGTTTACTCTGTCAAATCCATATCTATATTTTATAGTAAAGAAATAGATTCAACACAAAACACGCTATTAAGATCTAAATGCGAGACACTATAATAGTGTAGAAAATAGAGTATGACTGATAACAACGCGTACCTCCTGAAATTACTTGCAGAGGAAAAATCACAACAGCAATTCCAGCAGCGTACCCTAATCGCGATTAAATTTAAACATTACTGCAGCGCGATTAATAATAATTTTGACCTCCAGTAATCACCAGCAATTAAGATAATTGGAGCATGATCAAAGTTTTCGCCAAACTTTGATGACTTACAGAGGACGAACCATAGCTGAATAAAGCAAATTATGCTTTTCAAATATGCAATATAGGAGTTTCTCTGGTATGAATTCAGGATTATTCAGTGAGAATTGATTGTGTGCGTCAATTATTCCTCTGAAATGAATTAGGAGTCTGTGCAAATCTATCTGTTCTATTCTCACTACAGAGATAATAATAATGTGAATTCAGTATTTGGTAAGACGAAGAGCTGAAATGTCGTTCCTTATAATGTGAAGAATATTAATACACTTCGTTTATTCGTTTTCTTCCGCTCAGCCTGTCTGTTTCTCAGTAACCATGTCTAACGTCTCTCAGTATTAATTCTGTAAATAAATGGAACTAATATCTCTCTCTCTCTCTCTCTCTCTCTCTCTCTCTCTCTCTCTCTCCTCTCTCTCTCTCTCTCTCTCTCTCTCTCTCTCTCTCCTCCTGTGATTTAACTTGTTTTTGTTTTTCAAAAGAAAAATGTCTGATAGAACTGAAACAGATAAATTCTAAAGGGACGAAATAATTTTGCTTTCTGAAAAAATTGCAGTTCATGTACATACAGTACATACAATATATATATATATATATATATATATATATATATATATATATATATGTGTGTGTGTGTGTGTGTGTGTGTGTGTGTGTGTGTGTATACACTCAAATATATATATATATATATATATATATATATATATATATATATATATATATATAAAACATTCATATTGGTGTTGATACACATTTCCCAATACAGTCCCTAAGTTACAAGGGACAGAAAAGGTATATTCTTTTGTGATGTTTAAATTGATCAAGAGGGAGACCTTCAGCCTTTGTATTCATACAACAATAATTATTCCTTTTCACCTCTTCAATGGATCTTGGAACGTACTGACATAAAATTGAAACCAGCTCTTAATAGCTACATTGTGAAGAATGTAGATTCTTGGTAGTAAAGATACATCTGCAAACTATAAACCATCTTCACCTGCGATTATGATCTTCATGTTCTTGTACAATAGTTCATCGTGGAAGAACAGATTATGGCTTACGCCAAAAATAAATAAGTATGATTCTCCCAATTTTATTTTCCTCTGATCAAATCTAATCTAGGAATCGATCAGTAACTGAAGCATTCTAAAAGGAGAGACAATATAAAGGACCAAAAAGGCGAGATTTTGATAAAGGATCGTCCAGTTAATCTGACTTTTAAGATTAATTGTGATAACTATTTTTTTTTAATCTTCATTACTTAAGAGGGATGCTAGGGCCTGTAAAGACACTCGATATTTAGTTGCAATTGGATAAAGCTAGACAAATTTACAATGAAACTGAAACTTAGACTAGCTAAGACAGCAAGACGGAAAAAAAACAGGAAGGGTGGTAAAGTGGATGGCTATAAAGTAGGTGCAGATGAGGGCAGAAGAGACGCGGCAAAGACCCTTTGATAATGCTTACAAGACACTTAAGTCAGAGAAACCAGGAGCACCAAAGTTAGTCACAAGAAATATCTCAAAGGAGACAAACTTGAGGCGCGAGTTGTTTTCCTTCCTTCTTAAGAACTTCCTTCTGGGTTTCATTCCCTCATCCCTCGTAAACTCCTCCTTCATTCCTTTCTCTCCCCTCCTCCATACTACACCCCTTTACCTTCCTTGCTTCCTCAATTTGTTCTTATTCCCGAAGATGACGAAGGAAGCAAATGGATGTATGTCACGAAACTGAATGCTAATATTAAACAGATCGATGAGAATCTCTCTCTCTCTCTCTCTCTCTCTCTCTCTCTCTCTCTCTCTCTCTCTCTCTAGTCGGAATGTTCCAGAGGCCAGACTTTTTTTCATTGCTGCTAGATGTCAAAATGATTTCATCAATAGCATTGTTCTGAGACACTGACATACACACACGCGTGCGCGCGCGCACGCACACGAACACTTCCGTGACTTCATACTGAGAGGATTAATGAGGTTGAATATGGCATAATATAATAGCATGAATTAGAATTACACTAATCACACATATACAAAAAAATAATTGTAAAAGGAAAAAAGAAGTTAAACTATATCATTGGATACATAAATGATTTTCGTTCTGAAATTCATAAAGGAAAAATTAATTAGGATTGCGCCGCGAGAGATTGCCAAACATAAACCATCTCTACGCTAGGGCGATAATCTCAGACAGGCTGGCTCACGAGGCCACACAGCATTTCAAACATAATCCAGCCTTCTGCGCAAGAAGCCAAAGGCTAAAATGTCCTGCACGGTGCTTAATGGGAATTCGTGTTCTCGAAACTTAACCCTAAGCAGCGTAACGGGAGAGGCGAGAGTCCTTTGAAGCTTCTTTAATCAAATTTTCTCTCCCACCCTAGCTTTTCCCTGGCGTTGTTAATATCTTACCCAGACAATAATGGAATAGGGAATTAATGGTCCGCGTTTAGGGAAAATGCACATGAACAAGACGAGGACGAAAAGGGAGAAAACGCAAAAGAGTAAAGGTAGGTAGAAAAGAAGATCAGTTAATGAAAGCGAAGAGAATTTTGGAATAAAATCATACACCCAAATCAATAATGTCAGGGTGGAAAATAGAGCAATCTGAGGAGAAAATAATGAATTAAAATCTCTTTTTCTCTCTCTCTCTCTCTCTCTCTCTCTCTCTCTCTCTCTCTCTCTCTCTCTCCAGACTACCGACGCACCTATCTTCATCCATCTATGAGAATACATATTTTTCTTATATATGAAATGTCTATGATTATTTATATTATTACTTCGTACCAAAAATATTCACACTTAGAATTAATGTACACATAAGTTATGTACGAAAATAGAAATGCAAAGAAAATAATTATGCATACAATAAAGCTGCACACACACAAAGGACAACGTAAATGCACTCATGGGTGTACGTGTGATAACAGTAAGATAACATTAGTAATACTGTATGGAGCAAATCCGCGATTTACCAGCAGAAAAGAAAGTAAAGATAAATGGGAAATTTGAAACACAAAACAGAACAAAACCCCGAAAAGAACAAAAGAACATTAACAATTCTATAATCGATAATGATAATGTTTATTAAAACTCAAATTATTTAAGATTAAAATCTGTCTCTCTCTCCCTCTCTCTCTCTCTCTCTCTCTCTCTCTCTCTCTCTCTCTCTCTCTCTCTCTCTCTCTCTCCAATATGTGTGAACTCGAGTTCAAGCAAAATTTGAGGAAACATCTCTTAAAGCGACCGAATGAGCAAGAATTCAAGTGATTACTCTCTCTCTCTCTCTCTCTCTCTCTCTCTCTCTCTCTCTCTCTATTTGCGATAAGTTAGAACTCAAGTAAGAAAATATCGGAGGCCGTTCACATTAATACGGTATCACAAACTAGTCCCAATATCCTGATCTGTAAACGACGCTAAAAATACCACATTCCCAGAAGAGGAGAACAGAAATCGTGTCATTTACCTGCCCTACTTCACCCACTTCATGTCTTCAAAAGTGAATAAATCAACTCCGATCAATGGCTGCCAGGGTCGTATACTTACCATGTTCAGATTTGGGTTACTATATCATCGTTAGGTCAAATCTTCGTTGCAGTATTGTCCCTTAAGTAATAATTCTAGATATAATCGAATGGCGACGCATACCAGAATCTTTATCAGTGCTTATAAAAAAACTTCATCGGCTGTGTGTCATCCAAATAGCGTAGAACTCCAGCATTAGTTACTCTTTATTGATAAAGATGTGCCTATCTGTGGTATTCTTTTACAGTCGATTTTTTTTTTTCATGAATTTTGTGAAAGCATTCTCTGCGAGAGGTATACGTTTCTTCAAGCTCATCTTATTAATCGCCTCATAATCTTGGTAATATAGACAGACAGAAAGACCCAACCATTGCGAACTTACCTGACATAGATGCAAAAATCAATGATGCTGAGACAGAGGTAAACTTGTTTAATCATCATCACTAGCATTGTTATTCTGCTGCTGCTGTTATTTCTCATATTATTTTACTCTGAGAGCTTTAACATGGAATAGCTCCTGAAATTTTGGAGGAAGAGGTCTGGCATTGAAAACATGAGACAGTCAGGAGGGAGTAAAAATTACCAATTAAGTACCTTCCAATGTCACTGCTCCACTTATGTACACCTCATCAAGTAATAGGGTCCCCTTCCCCCAAGACACGTAAAAAGGGATACAAATGATTAAAGGCTAGCAATATGACGATCAGGATTAACGATTGAACGGTTGATTAACTTAGTGCGATAAAAAGGCTTAACAAAGGCAATCATCGATCCAAAAAAAATGTACGTAACTACTGTCTATAAACAATAGATGATTTGCTAATAAAAAAAGGATTCATATCAATATGTATATTTATGATATTTCTTTTCAATAGGAATTTTAAAAATTGGGTAGAAAATTCAACCATGTAACAATGTTGATAATGAGAGAGAGAGAGAGAGAGAGAGAGAGAGAGAGAGAGAGAGAGAGAGAGAGAGAGAGAGAGAGAGAGAGAGGGAGAGAGAGAATCTTTGAACTAAAGCAATGAGTCATTTAGAAAAATATTAGAAAATTAAAGATCTTTTCATTGCAAATTATAAAAGGTTGCATTATAACTCGCACGAAGAAAGAATATAATTTTGAGGTTAGACCAAAAAGATCCCAGACATTTTTATGTTATTACTGAGTAAAGTCTAGACAGCACTTCTGATTAACAAGACCTCATGGAAGAGAAGAATCATACGTGAAAATGATAAAACTTACAGTGGATAGTTTAGTAATATATTGATGAAGACGTCACACGTATCCAGAGAATTTCGTACAAAAAAAAAAAAAAAAAAAAACAGAAAACGAAGTCCTGAACGTAATCTTGAGAAAAAGCAAAGAAGGCAAGAGGTCAGAGAGATTAAATGTCTGGGTCCTCTGGCGGCTAGAAATATTAAATGATCAAGGGCGCGCATTCCCCAAAATGGAGAGCAACAGCAGCAGCAGCAGCAGCACAGCGACGAAAGCTTTACATTATTTAGCGAGGGAGGTTTTAGCCACAGAGTTTGGGTGCCCCGGTAATGTAATAACTATGTAGTAAAGGCCGGGTGGTGGTTTCTAGTGGCGGCCATCGATTGGCCAGAAAACCCTCCCAAACAACACCTCGACCAAACAACCCCTGCCCACCCCCACTCCAACCCTTATTCAAGCTGGTCAATCTCCTTTCCCGTCCTTTTCCTTATCTTCCTTCCTCTTTCCTCTTACCCGTTTTCCTAACCTTTTCACATAAGCAGCTTAACCTGTAAACGACTTCCTGTTACTCACCCCTTATTCTGATCAAAATCCCTCTTCCTTTCCAATTCTTCCTATTTCCATATTTTGTTCCCTGTTCAAGTTGGTCAGCTAAAGCCCCTGCCTCATTCTTTTCGTCTGCATCCATATCTCCTTTGCCTCACTTTCATTTTCTTCCGCTTATCTAGGTTTGCATCTCCCTTTCCTTCCCTCATTTTTCTTATATCTTCATTTTCCCTATTTAACACAACTTACCTTATCTTACACATTCTTTTCCTAAATTCCTTCCCTTCGTCCTATTTTTACTTATCCTTCCCTTGACTTTTTATCCACCAATTATTACCGCCTTGCGTTGTTTTTCACCTCTTACCTCCCCTTAGACTTTCTTTCCACCTCCATTTCCCATCACCTTAATTTTTTTTAACTCTCTTCCCCTCTTAGCTTCCTTTACGCCAATTCTTAATCCTTACCTTTACCTTTCCATTAACCTCTCTTCTCCTTTTCTTAACCTCGTCTTTCCCCTTCTTTTTATCCACCGACCTTTATTTCACCTACTTTTATCCGTTCCTTTATTATCACCTTCCTCCCCTTTTAACTCCACACCTATTCCTAGACTATTCCTTTCGTATCCACCTCTTTATTTCATAAAACCCTCCTTTCCACCTATTCTTAATACTTTTTTCCCTTCTCCACTTCCTTTCCATTTACCATTCCATTAATCCGTACCGTCTAACCTCTTTATCAACATATTTTCCCCTCTTTATAATCTTTTCAACCTCTACTCTTTCTACATTACCCCCTTTTCCACCATGTCACTCCTCTTCCTATTCCCTCATCATTTCCTTACTCTTTTTTTATATCCTTACATTTATCTGGTCATAATATCCCACTTCTATCTCTTCTCATTTAATTCTTTCTTCTAGTCTCTTGGTTCTTATTTTTCTTCGGACTTTTTTTTCCCAAACGACAGTCATCTTTGTAATAATGGTGTCAGTGTCTTTTTCATATTAAATCGATAATTTCTTTTTCTTCTTATGTTACTCCATTCCTTATCAAAACTGGTCAATTCCCTCCCTTTAATTCTTTCACTTCTTCCTCCTTCCCCTCCCTAATTAGTTCCCTCTTTCTATATTACATTTCCCCTCTCCTTATTATATCCATTCTCTACCCATTGCAATTCCCTAAATAGCAACCACCATTATGAGACCTTTTGCTGACTCCTAAATATGCTATGAACACGCAAATACACTTTTTTGATCAATTTTTTTTTCCTCTTCTTCTTCTATTTAGTTTTACACCAATGTTTCTGAAACCCGCCTGGGTAATGCAAATAAACACTATATCCTTATTATGATCACAAATACAATTAAAACTCTATTTTGGGTATTACTACTACTACTACTACTACTACTACGCTGTTAAGAATTTGCATTAAAAAAAGGTAATTGTCCGGCAACATTTATTCCAGGATTTTTACCATTTTAAAAACGGATATTTTGACGTAAAGGAGTGATATTACGGTCACAACCCGTAAAAGACAATAGCAAAGTAAGGTAAAATTACGGTCTACTGTATTTCAATAAAATACGGTTGAGAACAGTATATTTTTACGGAGAATTTCCTATTAAATTACCTTTTTTTTCTAACAGTGTACTACTACTACTACTACTACTACTGCTACTACTACTACTACTACTACTACTACTACTAATAATAATAATAATAATAATACAGATCACTTTATCCAATAGCTGCATGAACGCAAGTAAAATTTACTTCAACTCCTCTTTAGGAGACACGTTGCACCAACCGTGTGTCACACGATCGTACAGAGTAATGACATTTCATTTTGTGTATATATTATACTTGTATCTTCTCTCTCCCCTCGCAGTAAAAAGAACCTGAATAAACATGTATCTTTTTCTCACCATCAACTGTCAACCGGTGTGGTATCAGTTGAACAGGAAATTTCCTGTTGCATTGAACCTGAAATAATGTCTGTTTTTCTCACCGTAAACTGTTAACCGGCACGGTATCGGATGAACAAGAAATTTCCTGTTGCATTGAGTTTTTGTATATAAAGGCGAGTGTCTGTAATAAAGTTACTCAGTTGCTTTCATTCTGTCCTTGAGTCACGACCTTTTCTCGACTCGTCACATTGGTGACCCCGGAAGTCGACTCGCTCTCCTGCCTTCCACCCTCCCTTGCCCCTCCGTCGTTGGTTTTATGGCAGACTCTACAGAAGTTGGCGCTTCAGCTCCCCCATTGAAACTTTCATCATTAGCCAGTGGAGAGGCGTTTGCTTGGTTTCAGTGCGCAGAAGTCCAGTTTCGCATCAAGGGCGTGACTCGCTCAACCACCAAAGCAGATTATGTTCTCGCGGCGATACCGGAGGACACCTTCCTGGAAATATCCGACTGGATTTGTGAACAAGGATACACCCCAATAGTGTATGACGCCCTCAAAGCATACCTTCTGATGCAGTACTCGCCATCGACAGCCGCCCGTATAGCAAAGGTTTTTCAGCTCTCTCAACAACCGTTGGGAGACCAAAGGGCTTTGCTCACCCTCAGGGAAATGACCAGTATTGCTCGCCTGCGACCTGCCGCAGACGGCTCTCCTCGTGAGGTGAACCTACTTTGTGCCCTTTGGATATGCCGTTTACCCGAACCTGTACGCACTACCATACCTGATGTCAATAGTTTACCCATAAAGGACTTGATGACCAAAGCCGACGCCCTTATGGACAGCCACTTCAAGACCTCCATCAACGCCTCCACTCCTGACGAAGAGGACGTCTATTCAATGTCAACCGAAGCTGACGTGAATGCCGTAAGACATAACGCCTACCCCGTGACGTGCCGAAGCGGCGACAAAGCCACCCACCACCCACCACTCGCTCAGGCCCCGCCAACGACTTCTACAGCCACTTACTACCTCCCATCCGCCGCAGTTTTGTTATTACCACACCAGATTCGGGGCAACCGCGAAGAAATGTGCCAAGGATTATCAGTGGCCAAAAAACGTGTAAGTAGGCAATCGTTCGTGGCGGGGGCCTCCCTTATTTCTAATCTTTTCTTTTTACCTGATGCAGGAACGGGCGTGCGTTTTTTGGTAGACACGGATGCTTGTCGTTCTCTTTTGCCAAGGGAACTCTTCAGGACACGACGTAGTCTGTCTACGTCTGCCGACGTCCGCTTGGTAGCTGCCAACAGATCTGCGGTACCCACCTACTGTTACGAGAATCTCACATTATCGTTTAGAAACAGTAAATTTAATTGAAAGTTTCTCGTTGCTGACGTCACATAGCCAATCCTCGGTGCGGATTTCCTCTCTCATTTTCACGTTCTGGTCGATGTCGCCCACCGATGATTGGTCAACGCAGACTCGTACTTGTCGACACCTCTTCAACCCACCCCCTCCAACCTCGCTCTCCACATCAGCGCACCCACGGATGCCTACGCCCACCTCCTCACGTCATACCCGGAAATTTTCCGTCCAGAACTTCGCCAAACACCCATGGCTCCTGCCAAGCACGGTATTTAACAACCATATCAAGATGACAGGACCCTCAGTCTTCGCAAAATTCAGACATCTGGTACCGGAACAATTGGCAGCCGCCAAACAGACGTTCTCCAAAATGGAGGAAATGGGCCTTTGCCAAAAGGCCTCCAGCCCATGGTCGTCACCCTTACACATCGTTCTGAAGAAAGACGGCTCCCTCCCTCCGTGCGGGGATTACAGGCACCTGAACATGCAAACAGAACCAGATCACCACCCCCTCCCAAACATCGCCGACGTGACCTCCTACCTGCACCTACTGATGGGGTATTATCAGGTGCCTATGAACCCAGAAGACATCCCCAAGACTGCCATCACCACTCTGTTTAGTACATACACCTTCAATTACTCCTGTTTTGGCCTTCGTAATGCTGGGGCCACGTTTCAACGTCTCATGGATGGCATCTTAGAGGACCTCCCCTTCTGTGTATGATATGTGGACGACATACTTGTGTTCTCCTCCTCAAAAGAGGAACACCTCCGTCACTTGCCAATCATGCTTGACTGCCTGCATCAAGATGGCCTTGTAGTCCGGTACGACAAGTATACCTTTGGCGCTAACGAAGTGTCGTTGTTAGGGCACCGCATCACTCCTGAAGGAGTCCATCCCCTCCCTGAGAAGGTAGCAGCCGTTCAGGACTTCCCTGCGCACTCGTCCATCAAAGCTCTGCAGGAATTCTTGGGCATGATCAACTATTATCACCGTTTTCTGCCAGCCATTGCCACCACTCTTGCTCCCCTCTACTCCTCCCTCAAGGGCCAGCTAAAGGACCTGAAGTGGGGTCCACTTCAAGAAGTGGCCTTCCTATCCCACATGCCCCTCTCCCTCTCTCCATTGATGCCAGCGACGTCGCTATTGGTGCAGTACTCGAGCAGGTGGTCAACGGCTCGCCCCGCCCAGTGGCCTTCTTCAGCAGAAAACTGTCCAAGGCAGAATCGGGTTATTCTACCTTCGATCACGAATTGCTGGCGGTGCACTTGGCTGTCCGTCACCTTCGTCATTTCTTAGAAGGTACGCCCTTCGTCATTCGCACAGACCACATGCCTCTGGTGCACGCCTTCACTCGACAGTCTGATGCCTGGTCCGCCCGTCAATGCCCACATCTCTCCGCCGTGGCTCAATACAATTGCATCCTTCAATACGTCCTTGGGAAAATGAATCCCATTGCCGATGCCCTGTCAAGAAACACGCTGGCTGCCGTTCAAATGGGATTGGATTACAACACCTTGGCTGAAGGCCAACGACAGGATCCAGAGTATCAAGCATGTAGGACATCCTGCACGTCCCTCCGTTGGGAAGACACCACCCTCCTCTGTGACGTCAGTACTGGTAGACCGCGACCTTGGATTCCTGCTTCCTTGTGCTGGCAGGTATTTGATTTCATTCATGCCTTTCATATCCCTCTTGCCGTTCTACTGCACAGCTGCTGAAGACGAAGTTCATTTCGCACGGCATTTCTAAGGATGCTAAGGATTGGCGCACACATTCATATCGACGTTGTAGGCCCCCTACCCACATCACTAGGACATTTTTACCTTTTTACCGTCATCGACTGCTCTACTCGTTGGCCTGAAGCTATTCCCATGGAAACTGTAACGTCCGCCTCATATACATCTGCCTTACTCTTAGGATGGATTGCAAGATTTGGTATCCCTGAGCATATTACTTCTGACAGGGGTACCACTTTCACCTCTCAATTGTGGACATCATTAGCGAATCTCCTGGGCATCACTCTACATCAGACAAGTGCCTACAACCCCGCTGCCAATGGAATGGTTGAACATTTTCATCGCACCCTCAAAGCAGCTTTGATGTCCCGCTGCAAGGATTCCAACTGGTTTACTCAGCTTCCCTGGATCCTCCTGGGACTAAGGACCACTCCTTACAACATCCTCGACGTCTCGGCAGCTGAAATGGTGTATGGTGACCCGTTGGTCGTCCCTGCCGAATTTTTTCCTTCTACAACCTCCTCCGACGATCTCCAGCGCATACGTCACGTCGTGGGAAAATTTACTCCATGCCGCCAGACTTACAAGCCCCCAGCGAAGCATCCTATACCGACAGACTTGCACTCTGCAACGCACGTCTTCCTGCCCAACGACACTAGCAAGCCACCGCTAACGTCCCCTTACATGGGCCCTTTCCTTGTGATCCAACGCAGTCCGAAAGCATTCCTACTAAACATTCGAGGCAAAGAAGACTGGGTCTCCATTGATCGTCCCAAACCTGCTTATCTCCTTCCAGATGACCCGCTTACAGTTCACCTCTCTAGATCAGGGCACCCTATTTAACATGTACAGTATATCATTTTTAGGGGGGGAGCCATATACCAACCATGTGTGACACGATCGTACATAGTAACGACATTTTATTTTGTGTATATATAATATGCTTGTATCTTCGCTCTCCCCTCGCACTAAAAAGAACCTGAATAAACATGTATCTTTATCTTACCGTTAACTGTTAACCGGTGTGGTATCAGTTGAACAGGAAATTTCCTGTTGCATTAAACCTGAAATAATGTGTGTTTTTCTCATCGTTAACTGATAACCGGTACGATGTCAGTTGATCAAGAAGTTTCCTGTTGCATTGAGTTTTTGTATATAAAGGCGAGTGTCTGTAATAAAGTTACTCAGTTGCTTTCATCCTGTCTTTGAGTCACAACCTTCTCACGGCACCTATTATAATTGCGATATGTAGTCTGAAATCTACTGCTTGGGACAGATGGTAAATGAATAGTACATAAATATTGATTTTGTTGGATTGTTAACTCAAGATTTTTATCTTATGTTTTCATTTCAATCATATAATTTTTACAATATATATATATATATATATATATATATATATATATATATAGATAGATAGATAGATAGATAGATAGGTTGATATATATATATATATATATATATATATATATATATATATATATATATATATATATATATATATATATATATATTTATTCAATAAAATTTCAGAATAGATATTCAAAATTTTGCACAGGAGAGAATTTTCTATATACATGTTTTATCTGTTCATGGAACATGAACTAAATTTGTATTACGTGTACCATAAGTGACACGTTTTATTTATGTTATTTCATATATGTTTTTTTCAATTCCTTTAAATAGAGTATGACAGAAATTGTTTTTCATCCACCAAGTGGTTTCATGCTTTAATGTGTTTCATTTCCCTCCAAAAGGGTATGGCGAAGAAGGGTATTTTCATATTATTTATTTCTTTGATTTCCTATGCCTAATTCTTTTTTAAATATGATACCACTTTCCCCCTTTAAAATGATGAAAAATCTAATCAGATAGATGAATCGGTAGAACTTCAAAAGTTCGAACTTGTAGCCAATGATTTTATGTTGAACAGGCTGACATAAGTCCTTATATAGTTTATTTATGAAATATCTGTTTTAATAATGATAATGATTTTAAAATATATTATTTTAGTTGTTCATTACTTCTCATATCGTTTATTAATTTTCTCATTTCCTTTTCTCATTGTGTTATTTTTCCCTGTTGGAGCCCTTGTACTTATAGCATCATGTTTTCCAACTAGGGTTTTAGCTTAGTTAATAATAATAATAATAATAATAATAATAATAATAATAATAATAATAATATAAATGTATTTTTTATTTCCTTGAATATGAAAGCGACACCATCATACATGCATCTGAGAAAAAGGTATTGCTTCGATGAGATAATGTGAATTGTACATCTTCTATATATAAATTTCGGGTATTCAAACAGAATAAGAAATAATTTATTTTCTAATCATTAGTATTTTTCATCGTAGAGTATCTTCAGTCTCTTTTCTAAAACTATTTCCATTGGAAGTATCTTCCAACACTAAACCCTTCTTCTCAAAATACTCATTTACTTTATCAAGATACTATCGGAATCCTTTTCCCACATTCTAAACCTCCATCTTTTCAAAAGATGGGGAAATGCTTATCACGTTTAATCAAGTGGTGAAAATATTTTATCAATTATACCATCTTACAATATCCGTCTGAATGAATATCTTCAAAAATGAAAGTAGCAATTATTAATAAAAAGATTTTTCGTAGAACTTTGTTCTTGCTCAAAATGCATCTTATCTATAGAATTCATTATCATTGCTTGACATAACCTCTTTCATGTTTTCCATAAACAGTATTTCGCATTCTAAAACCAAAACACAAGGTAGGATGATCTTCTTCTTCTTCTTGATCTTCTTCTTCTTCTTCTTCTTCTTCTTCTTTTTCTTCTTATTATTATTAGTATTATAATTATTATTATTATTATTATTATTATTATTATTATTATTATTATTATTATTATACACTCTTCTCAAATAAGACAAACACTTTGAACTTACATCCAACTAAACTCGAGAAATATAAAAGAAAAATTAAGTAATAGAAAGTATTTCATGAATAAGTAGTTATAGCTATATGTAAAATCTATTACGTGACTAATAGATTCAAATATTGGGACATAAATGGTTCTCAATGCCCGATTGACTACCCAAGTGTAATATCCTTTTGATAAACGCTTCTACCCGGTCCAGGAATCGAACCTACGTCTCTGTATCAGAACATAGATAACCGGTAAGTTTTTCTCATTGGGATATTGAATAATTCTAGATGAAATAATCGTAACAGTTGGTTTATCTACTCTGCCATCAAGGGATATATGAGGGATTTCAAATATGCTGTACACATTTAGGAAGCATTTGGGTTATTGTACTTAAAATTGATATCGATCAACCTAATAACGATTTATTATCAGTAAGATTTGTGATAAAAAAATAAGTGTAACTGCACATTTTGCGACAATAGCTTTTGAAGGAAGGCCACACTTCCCAATTGTTTCAAAGTATGTTTAAATATTTTCTTCTGATTAGACATTTCCTTCATTGTTAAAACTTGCAAAATATTAGTAAAATAATAATGAAAATAATAGCAATCATTATCTTCTTTTACGTTTATGACTGTAATTTTGAAACCTTCAGGACGGTACGTAACGACCCGTGTTTCTGAATCCTCAGATATTATTGTGATTTTTAACTGTATATAGCGGATTGCCATTTTGAATGTTATCATACATGTTAAAACCAAGGGTATATAAAGAATAACAGCTAAAAACAACTCAAATAATAATTACAACATTTATTTTCATAATTAAACCTAAAGAAGGTGTAAACATTTCAAAGATATACATAAATAAGTGTAGATTACTATACTCCAATATGAGTATACATTACTATTACAGCCGCTCTTTTTGTTTTCGTTTCCATTTTTATTTTATCAACTTCATGAAGAATAACATATTCATTCCCATCTTTTGACAAGCTGGCACGCAAACCAGTCACAATGGATTTAGGTTGCTGAAAACTCCCGTTCAGATAAACATTTATCTACAAACTATCCATATTCATATATATATATATATATATATATATATATATATATATATATATATATATATATGGATAAATATCAACACAACATCGTGTTCAAATAGAAATAAATTTCTACCTCATACTTGGGATCGAACGTTGGCCCCTTCTAATGAAAGGTCAGGTCGAAACCAACCATGACACGAGAGGCCATAAAAGGAGTCGGAACCTAACGCTACCCAGCGGTTAAGGATTTACCTGCCGAGACATCAGTCTCTTACCAGCGAGTTTTCCCCGACTTCCCGGCTCACCACGTGACACAATTGGTAGTAATTCCTTCAAATTACCCCTAATGAGTCAATATGGATAAATATCAACACAACATCGGGTTCAAATAGAAATAAATTTTTACCTCATACTTGGGATCGAACGCTGGCCCATTCTAATGAAAGGCCAGGTCGAAACCAACCATGCCACGAGAGGCCATAAAAGAAGTTGGAACCTAACGCTACCCAGCGGTTAAAGATTTACCTGGTGAGACATCAGTCTCTTACCAGCGAGTTTTCCACGACTTCCCGGCCCACCACGTGACACAATTGGTAGTAATTCATTCAAATTACCCCTAATGACTCAATATGGATAAATATCAACACAACATCATGTTCAAATAGAAATAAATTTCTACCTCATACATGGGATCGAACACTGGCCCATTCTAATGAAAGGCCAGGTTTAAACCAACCATGCTACAAGAGGCCATAAAAGAAGTCGGATCTAATGCTACCCAGCGGTTAAGGATTTACCTGGCGAGACATCAGTCTCTTACCAGCGAGTTTTCCCCGACTTCCCAGCCCACCACGTGACACAATTGGTAGTAATTCACTCAAATTACCCCTAATGAGTCAATACGGATAAATATCAACACAACATCGTGTTCAAATAGAAATAAATTTCTACCTCATACTTTGGATCGAACGCTGGCCCCTCTTGGCATGGTTGGTTTCGACCTGGCCTTTCATTAGAAGGGGCCAGCGTTCGATCCCTAGTATGAGGTAGAAATTTATTTCTATTTGAACACGATGTTGTGTTGATATTTATCCATATTGACTCATTAGGGGTAATTTGAATGAATTACTACCAATTGTGTCACGTGGTGGGCCGGGAAGTCGGGGAAAACTCGCTGGTAAGAGACTGATGTCTCGCCAGGTAAATCCTTAACCGCTGGGTAGTGTTAGGTTCCGACTTCTTTTATGGCGTCTCGTGGCATGGTTGGTTTCGACCTGGCCTTTCATTAGAAGGGGCCAGCGCTCAATCCCAAGTATGAGGTAGAAATTTATTCCTATTTGAACATGATGTTGTGTTGATATTTATCCATATTGACTCAATAGGGGTAATTTGAATGAATTACTACCAATTGTGTCACGTGGTGGGCCGGGAAGTCGGGGAAAACTCACTGGTAAGAGACTGATGTCTCGGCAGGTAAATCCTTAACCGCTGGGTAGCGTTAGGTTCCGACTTCTTTTATGGCCTCTCGTGGCATAGTTGGTTTCGACCTGGCCTTTCATTAGAAGGGGCCAGCGTTCGATCCCAAGTATGAGGTAGAAATTTAAATATATATATATATATATATATATATATATATATATATATATATATATATATGTGTGTGTGTGTGTGTGTGTGTGTGTTTACATATTAGTACATGAGTGTTTATCCGATAGCAGAAGTGATACATGAATTTTCTATATTCCTAGGATGTACAATAATTACTTTTAAATCAAAAGCGTTATTTTTTCTTGAAAATAAATTACTACTGCTACTAATACTACTTTTATGATCACTACTACTACTACTACTACTACTACTACCAGGCACGTGGACAATGCAACAGGTGGCCCTTTCTTAGATTTGAATGGTTTCTTTCTGAATATAAATCTCTTACAACAACAAGATGTCAACCAGCGCCGAGAAACTCAAAGATAGCTCACCCCGAGTGAAAGATATAAATCACTTACACGAAATAAATTACAGTCGAAAAGAAAAAAAACATCCCTCCATAAAAGAGCAAAGGAAGGCTGATATGTATATCATACCTAAAGCTCCCAAGCGATCGAAAATGACAAAGGAGAGTTCTTACCTTTTCCTCTTTTATCACGTCACTTCTATCGATTTCCAAAGCATGCCGGCATAAATCCTTCCCATTATGAGTGGTCGTGGGTGCACGCTTGCGCTCCAACGATTCTATAAAGAAGGGAGAGAGAGCTAATTTACATTATTCAAAAGGGTCTCTAGTAGGAGCAAATCGTAAATGATTTACGCCATGTCATGCTTATAGATTAGATAAGTGATGTGCAAATGTTTGCCTTCGTCGAGACGCTATACCTACACATTCGGGTTCTATTTTATGACTCATTCCGTTTTCTGTTTAGTTGTAGAGAAAACGGACGTTTGCCATACTGCTTTCACCACATTAATCTCGCTACTTAGATCAACTGAAATAGAAATATAAAGTACAAAACGTCACAAATACGGACAATCAATCGTAATCCACAGAGAGAGAGAGAGAGAGAGAGAGAGAGAGAGAGAGAGAGAGAGAGAGAGAGAGAGAGAGAGAGAGAGAGAGAGAGAGATGGTAGCAAGCATTTGGTATTATTTCACAAAAATGAAAAATCCGATAATATACAAATCTATAAACATGATACAGAAAACAGCAATTCAACTAGACACATCTTTTTACGAATAAAAATATTCCAGATTTGGATCATTTGGTTGAATATATTCAATTAAAGAAAAGGATTAACCTATTTTTTACGAGAAAAGTTCACTTTTTCCCGAAAATTTTCTTTAGGCGACCTTGATAGTTTTCATTAGAAAGAAAGTTGGCCTTAATACAGACTTTTTTCGGCACAATTATGTGGGTTTCTTTGATTTTTAAAATTAGGACAATCACATTATCTAGACGTTTACAAAGAAAATTCATGGTATCTTCGTTTAATAATAATAATAATAATAATAATAATAATAATAATAATAATAATAATAATAATAATAATAATAATAATAATAATAATAATAAAAGTTTTATTAATTTCATCCACTTGCCTGTATTTCCCTTAATTATACGTATATTTGGCGATATTCAGTATGGTAATTTGACTTCACGTTTTGTTAGGATCACTAGATAAACGGCTTCATAAAACGGTTATAACATAAAAAGAAATAAAAATTAAGAAGAGAGAGAGAGAGAGAGAGAGAGAGAGAGAGAGAGAGAGAGAGAGAGAGAGAGAAGTCTCTTACATAAACCTTAACTTTTGGATATTCCTTTCTTTGCAAGCAAAAATAATACAAGAGGTGAGCGAATGATTGTGTAGTGTATGTGTCTGTGAGTGTGTACGCCCTTATGGGAAATCAATGGGCCAGTGAATGCGGATAACATATCGCATCAGCGCACGTCATTTCGTGTATATTGGAACTATACTTAAATAAAGGTGAAAGGATTTGACACTTGGCAAATCACATTAATTGTAATGACGATTAAAGAACGAGAAAAATTAATTTGTAATATTGCGATCTTTTAATTATAAAGAATTATTAGTTATACTTTTTATCATACTTCATAAAAACTAGAATCTGCTGCACAAATTCTATTATACTACAGTGACTGAAGAAAGTTGCGATATAAAGGTTCTTGTCATCGATACGTTTGAAAGCATATCCTTTACTTTGAGGGGCAATTACAAATATAAACGCACGTATTAAAAACATTCCTTAAAAACAAAATCATGGATGTTTATTTTGTCATCACTAACCGAAACCTCTTTTAAAAAATGTATTTAAGTGTGTGAAGGGATTTTAACAAGTGATGCTATTTATTCGTAAAGCATGTAGTTATTTTAGACAACATAAATAACTGCAACAAAAGGTCAAAGAACGAAACAATACTATTATTTTAAAAAGGAGGGAGACTAACCAACACATTTTACGAAACAATGCTAGTTACCCTTTATTTTCATATTTAATAGACAAAAATATTGCCATAGAAATGCCTACATACACACACACACACACACACACACACACACATATATATATATACATATATATATATATATATATATATATATATATATATATATATATATATATATTGGGATGCGTTATGACCTTAGAATGGTTAGTCTTATGACATAAGCTGCAGTTCTAGATGATACTCTACAGCAAAAATATAAAATGAACGATGTTTGACCTGGAATTTTGCCTCTAAATTGTTGAAAATCAACATCTTATGTGATTAACGAACCCTCTGGAATAGTATTCATGTGATTTAAGCCATGTAGCTCAATGCTGGGTCTCTTTTGAGGTAAGTCCTGCGCAAGGTACCAATTAGATGATAACTGAGAGGAAAGGTGATTGCATCTAAACTTTGTTTAACATACATCGAGCTTAAAAACCAGGATTTACAAACAAGAGCGTCACAAAAATTCAAACAAATATAGGCATGAGCAATCAAGTCTGTACAGATTGGTTTATTAACAATGCAGAGAAGAACAAGTGATTAGATAAAAAATAAAACAATTGCAGTGCACGATCGTGTATGAAACACGTGATGTACATGGTTCCCCCTTTGAAAATTACATACATGTGATAAAGCGGTCTGCTCTTCAGAGGCGGTGTTCTGCATGCAGGTTATCTGGCAGGAGATATGCAGGTTTGATGTGATCAATTGAGATCCAGTTTTCTTTACCATGCATGTTAATTAAGAATGCTTTTGGCATACGACGGATCACGAAGAAAGGGCACGTGTAAGGGGGCATTAGCGATGGCTTGCTAGTGTCATTGCGCACGAAAACGAGTAGATCTGTCGGTACGGGCTGCTTAGCTGGGGGCTTGTAAAGCTGGGCGCATGGAGAAAATGTTCCCACAATGTGACATAGGCACTGGGGATTGCCGTAGGAGGTTGCAGTAAAATAAAAAAAAAAAAAAAAAAAAAAAAAAAACTCGGTAGGGAAGACCAACGGTTCACCATACACCATTTAAGCTGCCGAGAGATCCAGGGAGTGTTAAGGAGTGGTTCATAGTCCCAGGAGGAGCCAGTGAAGATTGGTAAACCAGTTGGAGTCCTTGCAATGGGACATCAAGGCTACTTTGAGGGTGCGATTAAAATTTCCAATTATTCCGTTGGCAGCACGGTTGTAGGCAGTTGTCTGATGTACGGTGATTCCCAGGAGATTCGCTAATAATATCCACAATTGAAAGTTGAAAGTGGTACCCCTGTCAGAAGTAATATACTCAGGGATTCCAGATATCGCAATTCATCTTGAGATTTAATCCCAGAACACACTATGAATCATGTATCAGCCTCGTGGTTCAGTAATGGTGTTGAAAAAAATTCTAGATGTCAAATTATATAGCAACACTGCTCAGTTGTTTTCGCGTGCTAGCTGCCTAGTTGCAGTTCAGCTTTCATGTATGCCGATGATCTCTAACAGGAGACACTACTATTATCATTATTCAAATTATTATTAGAATTAAGAAAATTATCATTAAAATTTATATCATTATTATTAAAATCATTAAAACTATTTTCATTAAAATTATTACTATTATTATGACATAAAATGAAGTGTTGGTCATTGTCCACTTATTGGAAGACCGCTTTAGCCATTGTTCCTTAACTGCTGAGCAAACTTTGTTCCACTTTGAATGCTGATGCAACACTGAGCAGACAAAGAAAACCGGGCGGCACATCTACTCGGTGATGTAGTTTTGTGTTGAAAAAGTAGTTTTTCAATGCATCCATTCAATACTGAACGCATCATGAATCATAGTGTGTACTGGGCTCAAGGCAGATGACAGTAAACAGGTAATGATGTCCGTGTGATGTGGGTAGGGGCCCAACTACGTTTATGTGAATGTGGGAGAAACAAAGGTGAGTTTGAAAAAACTGCTCACCCCTGAATCTGTCGCTGGCATTAGTAGAGAGGAGAGGCTTATGTAGCACAGGAAAAGTGAGAGTAGAAGCGTTTGATATGGCCTTCTTTGCATTGTAGAAAGCCGTCTCTTGAAAGGATTCATACTTCAGGTCTTTTGGCTTGCCCTTGAGGGAGGCGTAGAAGCGGCCGTGGCCGGCTAGAAATAGTGATAACAGTTAATCATGTCCAATAATTCTTGCAGCGCTCTGACGGAATTTATTGACGCCAAAGATACACTTGTTGTACTAGACTACAAGGCTGTTCTTTTGTAGCAGCCGAGCACGATGCGTAGGGGAATAGGGTGTTCCTCTTTGGAGGAAGAGAACACAAGTATGTCATCCACGTAACATACACAAAAGGGGAGGTCCCCTAAGATGCCATCCATTAAACGTTGAAAAGTGGCCCCAGCATTACGAAGGCCAAAACAGGAGTAATTGAAGGTGTATGTACCAAAGAGGGTGGTAATGGTGGTTATGGAGTTGTCTTCCAGGTTTATGGGCACCTGATAATACCTATTCAGCAGGTTGATCATGGAGAAAACCTTTGCTTTGTGCAAGTAAGAGTTCACGTCAGCGATGTTTGTAAGGGGGTAGTTATACGGTTCTGTCTGCATATTCAGGTTCCTGTAATCCTCACACGGATGCAGAGAGCCATCTTTCTTCAGGATGATGTGTAAGGGTGACAACCATGGGCTTCAGGCCTTTTGGAAAAGATTCATTTCTTCCAATGTTTGTTTAGTAGTTACCATACGATACGGAAACACTGGGGGCCCCATTATCATGATATGGTAATAAATACCATACTTGGTGAGAACCGTGGGCATCTGACGAAGAGGTGGACGGAAAACTTCTGGATACGACAAGAGGAGGTTATTGTAGGCATCTGTGGGTGCGCTGATGTGGATAGCGAGGTCGATGGGGATGAGTTGGAGAGGTGTTGAAGATTACGAATACAAGTTGACTAACCGACAGAGAGCAACATCAACCAGGAGGTGAAAATTTGAGAGGAAATCACCAAGGATTACCAATGTGACGTCAACAATAAGAAACTTCTATTTATATTTAACGCTTCCAAACGATAATGTGATGGTTTCCTAATTATGGGTAGGTTTCAAAGATCCGTTGGCAGCTACCAGGTGGATGTCAGCAGACTCAGACAAACTAATACGTGTACTGGAGAGTGGCCTTTTAGAAAAGATTAGCAAACACCCATGTCTAGCAAAAATCACACAACAGAGCCGTCATCATGTAAAAAGAAAAGATTAGTGACAGGGGAAACCACCTCCATAAGGGATGGCCTACTTACAAGTTTTTTGGCCACTGATAACCATTCACACATTTCTTTGCAGCAGTCCGAATCTAGAGCGGGGGTTCAGTAATTGGCTGGAGGGGTCGTAGGTTGGGGTGTAAGCAAGGGCTGGTTTATGTGGATGGCAGGTGGCTTTGTCACCACTCATGCAAGAGACCGGGTGGGTATTTGTATCCTACAAGGTTCACTTAAGCTTCGGTAGATGTTGAATAGTTGTCCACTTTGTCAGGAGTTGAGGTGTTGATAGAGGTTATGAAGGTGTTGAAGTGGCTGTCCATAGGGGTGTCAGCTTTGGTCATCAGGTCCTTCATAGCCAAAATATTGACATTGGGGATGCCAGTGTATATAGGTGAAGGTAGGCACCGTACCCAAAGGGCACAAAGTAGATTCACTTTTTGGTCCCAAAAAGGTTGTTGTGAGAGCTGGAAAATTTTGAGGGCATCGTATGCTATTTGGATGACCCCTTAGTCACAAAGTCAATCTGATATTTCCAGGAAAGTGTCCTTGGGATATCCGTGAGAACATAGTCTGCTTTGGTGCTTGAGTGAGTCACTCCATTAATGTAAAACTGGACCTTGGCTTGCTGAAACAATGCGAATGCCTCTGTACTGGCGAAGGGTGGTAGTTTCAGGAGTATTGCATTGATAGTAGAGTCATTGTTGGAGGACAGCATTATCAAACAGTAAGGAATAGCAGTGAGGGGAAGGTGGGAGGAAGTTAGATAATCCGGTGGTCACCAATGTGCGAGGTGCCAGTTAGGTGATAACTGAGGGGCGAGGGATAATGCAACTAAACTTTATTAAACAGTCAGAGCTTAAATACCAGGACTTGTGAGCACACACACATATGTACAAAAATTCAAACAAAATAAGGTATGAGCTATCAAGTATATACCTTTTGGTTTTTTAACATCGCAGGGAATAGCGTGTGATAAGATAATAAGCAAAACCGTCTAATGAACGAACGTGTATGAAACATGTGTAGTACAGTCCTGTCTAAGAGGACATCGTATTCTATTTGGATGTCCCCTTGGTCACAAAGCCAATCTGATATTTCCAGGATAGGGTCCTTGGGGATCTCCGTGAGGACATATTCTGCTTTGGTGCTTGAGTGAGTCACGACATTAAAGCAAAACTGGACCTTGGCGCGCTGAGTCAAGGTGAATGCCTCTGTACTGGCGCAGGGTGGTAGCTTCAGGAGTATTGCGTTAATAGTAGAGTCAGTGTTGGAGGGCAGCATCATCAAACAGTAAGGAATAGCACTTAGGGGAAGGTGGGAGGAAGCTGGGTAATCCGGTGGTCACCAATGTGCGAGGTGCCAGTTAGATGATAACTGATTGGCGAGGTGAATGCAACTAAACTTTATTAAACAGACAGAGCTTAAATACCAGGACTGATGAGCTCGCATGAACGTAAAAAATTTAAAACAAAATTAGGCATAAGCTGTCAAGTATATACATTTCGGTTTATTGACAGTGCAGGGAACAGCGAATGATAAAATAACAAGCGAAACCGTTATAATGTACGAACATGTATGAAACATGTGCGGTACAGTCCGGTCCAAATTTGTAATACTGAAATGGTAGTCTGTGAAGATTACAGTAGTTCCAATTAAAGGTTTAAAGGATACTCATGGGTATAAATTGATTAATAATTGTTTTTAGTAATGAATAGGCTTTTGTCTGTATAGTTCGGTTTGCATAAATATTACTTTCCTGTTCATTATAATTGTTGAGGTCTAACTATTCATCCAAATTCTACTGTCTTTCAAACGGACCTATCCATAACGAATGACCTTCAAACCGCTGTGGAAGCAAGTATTGCCGCAGAATTTATTAGATCCTCAAAAACAGTTTCAGAATAGGTGGGAATATCAGAAAGCAGTGGTATCATCAAGAAGTATCCCCAAATTGCAAGAATAGAAAGATCTAGAGATGGAAAGGTGTTCCGACATTTAAATGATCGAGAAGAACGGTTCCACATTACGAATTTTTTAGAGCAATTATGTTTTTGATGGCAGTGGCAAATGACATGATTTTCCAGAAAGGAAGTTATTGCAATTTGTACCAAACTATGTAGCAATGCACCGCGAATATTTCTTTCTACTGAAATTGGCGAGGTAAATCAGAATATTTACACAGTTGCTGTGCACATCAGGCTGTGAGCAAATCATAAATGAAGCTACTCACAGGTCTGGTAATTGCTTGGACCTCGTATACACTGACTCCCCTGGCGTTATAACTAGTAAGGTTGGTTCTCCAGTCGGGACATCTGATCATGCCTTGATTTCATTATTAGTGAAGACTGAGCAGCCTGTCCCTGATATATCATATTCTTGTAAAATTTATATGAAATCCCAAGCAGACTGGAATGGGATTTTACATGATCTTTTGTGCTTGAATTGGTCACAATTATATAATAGTGTAGATCCTGTTGTCCCTTTGAATGAGAATCTAGTCAACATAATGGATAGGCGTATCCCTTCTCGTGTGCTAAGGTACCGAGTGAAGGACAAACCGTGGTTCAATGATGATTGCAGACGTGCTTATTTGGAGAAACAGGAGGCCTATCATCTTTGGAAGGGGAACAGATCAGATTTGACCTGGAACAACTATACTCAGCTTCGAGCTTTTGCTCAGAGAGTTTATGCCTCAACTGAAAAGGAGTACAATTTAACCATAAAAGAAACACTTACTGGTACAACTCAGGAACATAAATGGTGGTCTACCCTTAAATCTGCACTCTTTGGTGTAGATGCAACAGTTCCTCCTTTACTTAAACCAGATGGCTCAGTCACTCACTGTCCAAAGGAAAAGGCAACCCTTTTGGCTGATGTTTTTGACAGTAAACAGAGTAATGAAAAACTTGAACTTCCTCTTTCCTGTTTTCCTGAGGCTAAACTAACTAGTTTAGCTTTTCGATCTCGTGAGATTAAAGCTCTGTTGATGGACCTTGATGCTTATGGAGGTGTAGACCCAAATGGTATTTTTCCTTTGTTTTTTATAAAGACAGCAGATTTCTTAGCTCCAATGTTATCTGTTATTTTGCGCAAGTTAGCAAGAAGAGGAGCTTTTAGCACTAGTTGGAGAATTGGTAATGTTACTCCTCTATGTAAATGTGTTTGTGGTAGCTCAAGTCCCACTGATTACCGCCCAATTTCCATAACTCCCATATTATCTAAAGTTTTTGAACGTCTTCTGGCAAAACGTCTTAATAGGTTTGCTGAAGGTAATCATCTACTCCCTAGTTTGCAATTTGGTTTTCGTAAAGGCCTTGGAGCATGTGATGCCCTTCTTACAATCTCCAATGCTGTACAGAAATCCCTTGATTGTGGTCGGGAAGTTCGTATGATTGGCCTTGATTTTAGTGCTGCCTTTGACCGTGTTAATCATGAGGCCCTTGTTTTCAAACTGAAACAGTTGGGAGTGGGTGGGTTGTTTCTTAGCATTATTATTAATTTTTTAAGTAATAGATCTCAAAGAGTTGTTGTTGATGGGCACCATAGTGATTATAAGAACGTGATATCCGGTGTTCCACAGGGTAGTGTTCTTGGCCCATTACTTTTCATACTATATACACATGACATGTGGTTTGGCCTAGAAAACAAACTTGTTGCATATGCTGATGATGCTACTCTCTTTGCATCAATTCCATCCCCTGAATGTAGATCTGGGGTTGGTGAATCCCTTAATAGAGATTTAGCTAGAATTAGTGCATGGTGCAAATTATGGGGTATGAAGTTGAATCCTAACAAAACTCAAAGTATGATTGTAAGTAGATCAAGGACGGTGGCTCCTCAACATCCGGATCTCAGTATTGATAATGTTTCTTTAAATATGTATGACTCTTTCAAAATTTTAGGTGTGATTCTCGACAGTAAATTTACTTTTGAGAAACATATAAGGTCTCTGTCTTCTTCAATTGCACAAAAAATAGGCTTATTGAGAAAGTCTTTCAAGATTTTTGGTGATCAATCTATTCTGAAGAAGTGTTTTAATTCTTTCATTCTACCTTGCTTTGAGTATTGTTCTCCTGTTTGGTCTTCAGCTGCTGATTCTCATCTTAATTTGTTGGACAGAAACTTACGGTCTATTAAATTTCTTATTCCTGATCTAGATATTAATCTCTGGCACCGTC
>NC_090737.1:144100003-144130003 GCF_036898095.1 Palaemon carinicauda
TATATATATATATATATATATATATATATATATGTGTGTGTGTGTGCGTATATATATATATATATATATATATATATATATATATATATATATAAATATATATATATATATATATATATATATATATATATATATGTATACGTGTATATATATATATATATATATATATATATATATGTATACGTGTATATATATATGTATACGTATATATATATATATATATATATATATATATATATATATATATATATATATATATATATATGGGTTGGCCTGCGTAGATATTCAGGTATCTACCCGGTTGTCTGCCGGGCTGGGATCTTTTTCAGAAAAACGCAGCCAAGGCCGGTTTTTTAAAATTTTTTTACTGTTTTTTCTGCTTAAAGAATTCATTAGTATTGCTGTATTGCGTAACTTTTAGTTTGATACTTAATTTAAAAGAGAACAAATATATTTACAACCCTTCTTTTATGAATTAAGGAAGATATAATAGAATAGTTTTCTAATTTATAACAGGGCCAGGCTTTCTACTTTTTTTAGCTGTTCACGATTGTGTAAATTTTAGTGTGATACACAATGAAGAGTAGAAGAGTATACCTAGATACCATGTTTTTTTTTTTTCATCTATTTATGCCAATCAGCACATTTGCCTCAACTTCAGTATTTTATATTGCAGTATTTTGTAGTTATCATTATTTTATTCTTCAATCTAAGCTCACATGTCCCAGAATTTAAAAGCAATCAATAATAATACAAAAAGTCCTCCTTATTAGCTGGGTTAGTTAACAGAGATAGTCGATAATCCGCGAATACTTGCTGCCCCGGGGTGAATTAATTCCTAACCTACCATGGTTTCTGTCACAATATATGTATTATTTTCATGAATGAACACATTCAGTAAGTTTACAGTACATGTAAACATGTGTACTATGTACGCAGTAAGATTAAGGTACACATAATGAGTCATTGCCCCACTTATACCTATATATGGTGTTTTTGACAGGTTGACTTGCGCCATTAAAACTCATCATATTCATAGCCTTTATCTAGAAACTCACCATACTCATAGCCTATTACTATATTACTACTGTAAAGTATGGTATATTGTATACTGTACAATACTGTACAGTAGCTAATATAACAACGACAATAAAAATAAAAAGTATCAGTACAGTACCACTAACCATTTATGTACGAAGTTTTTCACAATAATTTTGAAACATGATGAAACTCTTTGAGTCGTTGACTGTTTGGCAGATTAGGTAGTGTAAAGTACAGTACATATCACTTTTTATACAAAATCGCCATAACACTCGATATGTACTGATTTTTACATCACTTTTACATTACAATGTGATACTACACAAAAAAGAACAATGCAGGAGATGCACAAACGAGATGTGAACAAAAGATGCGGTATTATACTGTGTGGAGAGGGGAAACGACGCAAAGCATGCTGGGTGCTAAGGCATGTGATGAGCCAAGAGTAGGTTGTGACTCATAGGCGAGATAAAAGCAACTGAGTAACTTTATTACGACACATCGAGTATATATACACACAAGGTCCCCATTAGAAGAGCACAAAATACAGACATGCTATTTCTTATCAACCGGCAACCGGTTCTGTTAACAGTTAACAATGAAGTATGCAGACATGTTAAAACAAGTTGCTGTTAGTACGAGGGGAGAGCGAAGATACAAAAGATAATACAAAAAAGAGAAATGTCGTTACTATGTGACACTCGGGTGGTACATGGCTCTCCCCCTAAAAATGACATACTGTACATGTTAAATAGGGTGTCCTGATCTAGAGAGGCGAACTGTAAGCGGGTCATTTGGCAGGATATAAGCAGGTTTTAGACGAGCAATGGAGACCCAGTCTTCTTTGCCACGAATGTTTAGTAGGAATGCTTTCAAATTGCATCGGATCACAAGGAAAGGGCCCATGTAAGGGAGCGTTAGCGGTGGCTTGCTAGTGTCGCTGCGTAGGAAGATGTGCGTTACAGAATACAAATCTGTCGGTATGTGATGCTTCGCCAGGAACTTCTAAGTCTGGCGGCATGGTGTAAATCTTCCCACGACGTGACACGTGCGCTGGAGGTCGTCGTCGGAGGTTGCAGAAGGAAAAAATTCGGCAAGGAAGACCAACGGGTCGCCATACACCATTTCAGGGCGTCTTAGGAGCGGTCCTTTAGTCCCAGGAGGACCCAGGGAAGCTGAGTAAACCAGTTGGAGTCCTTGCAGCGGGACATCAAAGCTGCTTTGAGTGTGCGATGAAAACGTTCAATCATTCTATTAGCAGCGGGGTTGTAGACAGTTGTCTGATGTAGGGTGATGACCAGGAGATTCGCAAATGATGTCCACAATTGAGGGGTGAAAGTAGTACCCCTGTCAGAAGTAATATGCTCAGGGATATCAAATGTTGCTATCCATCCTGAGAGTAAGGCAGATGTACATGAGGCAGATATTGCAGTTTCCATGGGAATGGCTTCAGGTCAACGAGTGGAGCAGTCGATGATGGTAAACAGGTAACGATGTTCTTGTGATGTTGGTAGGGCCTACAACAACGACGTGAATGTGGGTGAAGTGACACTGAGGTTGAGGAAAGGTGCCCACTCCTGAATCTGTGTGTCGATGTACTTTGGAAGTTTGATAAGAAGTACAGGCGCGGACCCAATCCTTAGCATCCTTAGTAATGCTATGCCAAATGAATTTCGTCTTCAGCCGCTGTGTAGCAGAATGGCACAAGGGATGTGAAAGGCCGTGAATGAAATCAAACACCTGTCGGCGCATGGAAGCAAGAATCTACGGTCGCTGTCTACCAGTACTGACATCACAGAGGAGGGTGGTGTTGGAGCCGTCGAGGGGGATGTCTTTCCAACAGAGGAATGTGCACGATGTCCTACATGCTTGATACTCTGGATCCTGTCGTTGAGCTTTAGCCAAGGCGTTGTAATCTAATCCAAGTTGAATGGCGGCCAATGTGTTTCTTGACATGGCATCGGCAACGGGATTCATTTTCCCAGGGATGTGTTGAGTGGTGTAATTGTATTCAGCCACGGCGGAGAGATGTCGGCGTTGATGGGCGGACCAGGCGTCAGACTGTTGAGTGAAGATGTGCACCAGAGGCATGTGGTCTGTGCAAATGACAAAGGGCTTACCGTCTAAGAAATGGCAAAAGTGATGGACAGCCAAGTGCACCGCCAGCAATTCGTGATCGAAGGTAAAATAACCCGATTCTGCATTGGATAGTTTTCTGCTGAAGAAGGCCAATGGGCAGGGCAATCCCTTGACCACCTTTTCGAGTACTGCACCAATAGCGACTTCGCTGGCATCGGCGGAGAGAAGGAGAGGGGCATGTGGGACGGGAAAAGTGAGAGCCGCAGCGGTTGCTAGGGCATTCTTTGCGCTGGAGAAGGCCGCTTCTTGAAGGGGGCCCCACTTTAGGTCTTTTGGCTTGCCCTTGAGGGAGGCGTAAAGGGGAGCAAGTGTGGCAGCAATGGCTGGCAGAAAACGGTGATAATAGTTAATCATGCCCAAGAACGCCTGCAGTGCTTTGACGGTCGAGTGCGTGGGGAAGTTCTGAACGGCAGCTAACTTCTCAGGGAGGGGATGGACTCCTTCAGCAGTGATGCGGTGCCCTAAGAACAAAACTTCATTGGCGCCAAAGGTACATTTGTCGTACCAGACTACAAGGCCGTTTTGTTGCAGGCGGTCGAACACGATGCGCAGGTGACGGAGGTGTTCCTCTTTTGAGGAAGAGAACATAAGTATGTCGTCCACGTAACATACACAGAAGGGTAGGTTCCCTAAGATGCCATCATTACGAAGGCCAAAACAGGAGTAATTGAAGGTGTATGTACCGAAGGGAGTGGTGATGGCGGTCTTGGTGATGTCTTCTGGGTTCATAGACACCTTATAATACCCCTTCAGGAGGTCGAGCGTGGAGAAAACCTTTGCTTTGTGCAGGTAGGAGGTCACGTCAGCGATGATTGGGAGGGGCTAGTGATCCGGTACTGTTTGCATGTTCAGGCGCCTTTAATCCTCACGCGGACGGAGGGAGCCTTCTTTCTTCAGGGCGATGTGTAAGGGTGACGACCATGGGCTGGAGGCCTTTAGGCAAAGGCCCATTTCTTCCATTTTGGCGAATGTCTGTTTGGCGGCTGCCAATTGATCCGGTGCCAGACGTCTGAATTTGGCAAAGACTGGGGGTCCCGTCATCTTGATATGTTGATAAATACCGTGTTTGGCAGGAGCCGTGGGCATTTGGTGAAGTTCTGGACAGAAAACGTCCGGGTATGATATGAGGAAGAGGGTGTAGGCATCCGTGGGTGCGCTGATGTGGAGAACAAGGTTGGAGGGACCGGGTTAAAGAGGTGTTAACAAGTACGAGTCTGCGTTGACCGATCGTCGGTGGGCAACATCAACCAGAAGGTGGAAATGAGAGAGGAAATCCGCACCGAGGATCAGCAATGTGACATCAGTAACGAGAAATTTCCAATTAAATTTGCTGTTTCCAAACGATAATGTGAGGTTTACGTAACCGTAGGTGGGTATCGCAGGTCCGTTGGTAGCTACCAGGCAAACGTCAGCAGACTTAGACAGACTACGTCGTGTCCTGAAGAGTTCCCTTGGCAAAAGAGAACGACAAGAACCCGTGTCTATCAAAATCGCACGCTCGTTCCTGCATCATGTAGAAAGAAAAGATTAGAAACACGGAAGGCCGCCGCCACGAGCAATGGCCTACTTACACGTTTTTTAGCCACTGACAATCCTTAGCGCATTTCTTTGTGGCTGCCCCAAATATGGAGTGGTAGTAGCAAAATTGCGGACGATGGGCAGCAGTAAGTCGCTGTAGAAGTCGTTGGTTGGGGTGCAAGCGAGTGGTGGGTGATGGGTGGCTTTGTCGCCGCTCCGGCACATCATGGGGTAGGCGTGTGTGTCCTACGGTATTCACGTAAGCTTCGGTTAATGTTGAATAGGTATCCTCTTCGTCAGGAGTGGAGGCATTGATGGAGGTCTTGAAGGTCGTGAAGTGGCTGTCCATAAGGATGTCAGCTTTGATCATCAACTCTATGGGTAAGCTATCGACATCGGGTATGGCAGCGTGTACAGGTTTGGGTAAACGGTGTACCTAGAGGGCACGAAGTAGGTTCACCACACGAGGAGAGCTGTCTGCGGCAGGTTGCAGGTGAGCAATACTGGTCATTTCCCTGAGGGTAAGTGAAGCCCTTTGGTCCCCCAACGGTTGTTGAGAGAGGTGAAAAAGCTTTGCTATACGGGCGGCTGGCGATGGCGAGTACTGCTGCAGAAGTTATGTTTTGAGGGTGTCATACGCTATTGGGGTTTCTCCTTGTTCACAAACCCAGTCGCAGATTTCCGGGAAGGTGTCCTTCGGTATCGCCGCGAGAACATAATCTGCTTTGGTGGTTGAGCGAGTCACGCCCTTCATGCAGAATTGGATTTTTGCGTGCTGAAACCAAGCAAACGCCTCTCTGCTGACAAACGATGAAAGTTTCAATGGGGTAGAGCTAACTTCCATGGAGTCTGTCATAGTAACAGTGATGTGGGGAAGGCGGGAGGAGTGAGTCGACTTCCGGGGTCACCAATGTGACGAGACAAGAGTAGGTTGTGACTCAAAGGCGAGATGAAAGCAACTGAGTAACTTTATTACGACACATCGAGTATATATACACACAAGGTCCCGGTATGAAGGTCACAAAATACAGACATGCTATTTCTTGTCAACTGGCAACCGTTTCTGTTAACAGTTAACAATGGAGTATGCAGACATGTTAAAACAAGTTACTGTCAGTGCGAGGGGATAGCGAAGATACAAAGGATAATACAAAAAAGAGGAATGTCGTTACTACGTACGCTTGTGTGACTCACGGTGGTACAGGAGTGCTGTCAGGTTGAAATGTTTATGTCGGGAGAATATCTATCGCAAAACCGTGAATGCGTTTTTTAAATTAATAGGTTTTACGATTCTCTTTATCGGGAACAATCAAAACCACGAAGAACGAACCCCCGAATAGGGAGGGCTGCAATAAATGCTTCATGGGAAAATAAAAACAGCCACAGTTAACTGTAATGAACTAAAAGAAAAAAAAAAGTCAGAGAACTTAGAGAAAGAATGCATTTCAAGCTCAGTTGGTTTTATCATATACATTACGCATTTGGCTCTGTGGTTTCTCTATACTATTTTCCAAAATTTCCATAGTACGCCTAAGCTAAAGAAGTCTTAATCACATGTATACATGGTCCTAGTCTGACTTAACTCTTAAAATAAGGGACATCCACATTTGTACCTACAGCACTCAAAATCGGTCTCTGGAAAGGATCTTTTGTTCAACTCATTTCTATATTTTTCTCTTAATTTTTCAAGGATTATAAATAGATGACCGAGATACAAATTAAACTGAGGTAAAGAACCAAAAATTAATAGAAAAAATATATAAGAAATCAGTACATTGCGCACGCGCATGCGCAAACAAACCCCCACACGAACACTCACATGCATACACACATACACACATACGAACATATATATATATATATATATATAAACATGCATACATATATATGAATATATGTGTGTGTGAGATATGAATATTGTTACATAAAGCTTTAACTAATCCACTATTTCTAGAAACACACAGACAGACTGGCTAAAGGACATACACATAGACTGGTGAGCTGAGTTTGCGAGATTGCAATTTTAAGTTTCTAACTCAATGACTAATTAGCTTAATTGCAAAGTAATTAAAAGTTCAACGAGAGTTTGAGACTGCATCATTTCGTCATTGCTTCCTTTTTCTTTTTTTACCATCATTAAAAGTGGATGGATTGAAGTGACAAGCTCAACAGGTATTAGGAGATTCACAATAAGAATTTTCCTACCATGTATGACTTGGTTCAATTTCCCAGAATTCCCAGAGAGAGAGAGAGAGAGAGAGAGAGAGAGAGAGAGAGAGAGAGAGAGAGAGAGAGAGAGAGAGAATTGAAAGCTTATTAATCAATGCCAAAATAATGTAAATATAGAAAAATAAATCTTTGAAAAGCTTATCACGCACACACACATTTAGCATAACCTTGTATAGAAAGCAGAAACTGCAGCAATTTTAACTAAATCTAAGTGGGAAATTAACATATTTCTGTTAATCATCTATTCCATCAACAGGATTATAAATCATGAATATATAGAAATGGATAAAAATTTATTAACATAGTGTTAAAGAATGACAAGATAAAAAAAAAAAACTAAACTATAAAAGACTTTTGAAGGATGGGACAAATAAGGGTAAGTATAACATCGTAGGAATACTTACAAGCGAATAACTAGTAGGATACAAAAACCTTCCCAGTGATCCTGTGGAAGACTCACGAGGGATACAATAAGAATTTTTCATGTGATTGGAAAAAAAGTGGTCCTACATTTGTTTAGAACACGACGTAAAACCCATACACTTAAGATGTTTAAAAGCACACGGAAACAAACTTAAAAGGGAATACCTAAAGGAACTTCCCCATTAGAGGAAAAGACTCAAATGAATATCATAAAAATTCTAATGGTATATGTTTAATAACGTGGCCGTAACAAAAAACACCAACAAATTTTAGTGGCAATTGAGAGCCAGGTCAATTAAACAAAGCACAACATACAAATACGTATAAGAACTTTAACATACTGTCTAATATATCTCCCTGCCAAATTAAAACAATTGATTGCTCGAAGTTATGATGTATACACACATTTGCGTATGAAAAACTATGGAAGCCTCTACTCATTACGCATTAACTATTATATATATATATATATATATATATATATATATATATATATATATATATATATATATATATATGTATATATATATGTATATATATATATATATATATATATCTATATCTATATATGCATATATATATATATATATATATATAATATATATATATATATATATATATGTATATATACATATACATATATATATATATATATATATATATATATATATATATATATATATATATATATATATATAGATATGTATATATATATATATATACATATGTATATATATATATATATATATATATATATATATATATATATATATATATATATCTATATATATATATATATATATATATATATATATATATATATATATATATATATATATGTATATATATATATATATATATATATATATATATATATATATATATATGTATGTATATATATATATGTGTGTGTATATATATATGTGTGTGTATACATATATATACACTATATATGTGTTTGTATGTATGTAAGTATGACACAATTGTTACATTAGGGCACCAAAGGATTCGTAATACAGACACCCTTCTGCAAAAGTAATATCTCGGTTCTTGGTTATTGCTTGCTGTGTCATCAGCGGGCGTTGCCTCCTTTTTTACGAAAGAAAAACACATATAATGAGAATAACAAAATAGATCCAGCTCTCCTCTAGGAGACCCCTTGTGCCACCAAAATCACACTGTAACATGAACTCGGGTCTTCCAAAGCTGTAATTATTTCCCACGGTGATTTATCATGCGAGGACCTTCCTCGTGATGTCCGATGGTTTTCATGCACCAGACCAGTCGAGAAGGGGCAATTACAGAGGTGCAATTAACCCTGGTAATTAGAGCAAAATAATAACAGTTGATGCGTAATGAGAAGGAGAGGCTCCCATCATTTTTTTATATGCAAATGTATGTATACATATAACTCCGGCCAAACAGTCTTGTTTATTTTGCATGGTGACCTTTTAGATGGTTTGCTTGCGTTCTAAAAGGTGTTTGTTTGTCATACTTTACTTATTTGTTCGGGCTCTCAATTGCCACTAACATTTTGTTGATGTTTCTTTTCATGGTCAGGTTACTGAATATATACCTTGTTAAGTTTGTGTTTTACAAGTTTAGAAATTCAATCATGAAAATCAATTATCTGAAATGCTCATACATAGGGTTCTTTTACGTCTACGACTTAAGTAGTTTTAAGAGTAATAGTGACCGGACTCGAGGTCAAAATAGTCAAATATAGATATTCTGGATGGCTTACAGAAATATAATTTTATTGCAAATTTAGAGTGTATGTTCAAATCTTTAGAAAATTATCACTTAGTGCACATAAAGTGGTATCAAGCAGTAGTGCCACCGAAAAGATTTCATAATCACATAATTTACATCTTAATGCACATTCACTTTTGCCAAATCGTGAAAAATATAAATTACCATTTTCTATTAAAGAAAATTAAAACACTTATGTGCAGCTATAGGCAGAGCAGAGATCTAGATTATACAGCTGGTTTCTATCAAATGATTTAGTAATACTTCCTTTCATAACCATAGAATACTATACGTGAAAGTTTAGGCTAAGTAATTAGTGTAAGGGACTATACAGGGATTATACAGCGTTCTTAACACTTCGTTTCGTTAAAGCCATTCAATCACAAAATTACAATAGCTTTACACAGTTATTAACAGTTCAGTTCGTTGAGGAAATGCAAACACAAAATTAAACTAGCCTCATATAGTTATTAAAACTCCATTTCTTTCAGGTCATTCAAACGCGATATTACAATAGCCTTAGACAGTTATTAATTGTTCAGTTCCTTGAAGACATTCAAACACAAATTTACACTACCCTTAAACAGTTATTAACACTTCATTTCGTTGAAGCCATCCAAACTCAAAATTACACTATCTACCCTTAGATAGTTATTAATACTTCATTTCGTTGAAGCCATTCAAACACAAAATTACAATATCTAACCTTAGAAATTACACTAGTCTTAGATAGTAAATAACACTTCAATTTGTTAAATCCCTTCAAACACAAAATTATAATAGCCTTACATATATATCAACACTTCATTTCGTTAAAGCTGTTTAAACACAAAATTACACTAGCCTTAGATAGTTACTAACACTTCATTCCGTTAGATCCATTCAGACACAAAACTACAATAGCCTTAGACAGTTATTGACAGTTCAGTTCGTTAAAGACATTCAACACAAAATTACACTATCCTTAGACAGTTATTGCCACATCATTTCGTTAAAGCCATTTAAACACAAAATTATACTAGCCTTATATAGTAATTAACACTTCATTTCGTTAAATCCCTTCAAACGCAAAATTATAGTAGCCTTAAATATTCATTACCAATTCATTTCGTTAAAGCTGTTCAAACACAAAATTGCACTAGCCTTAGACAGTTATTTACAATTCATTTCATGAAAGCCATTCAAACACAAAATTACACTAGCCTTAGATAGTTATTATCACTTCATTTATCTAAAGCCATTTAAACAGAAAATTACAACAGCCGTGGACGGTTATTAACACTTCATTTCGTTAAAGCTATCTAAACACAAAATTGCACTAGCCTTAGATAGTTATTAACACTTAATTTCGTTAAAACCATTCAAACACAAAATTGCACAAGCCTAAGATAGTTATTAACGCTTCATTTTTCTAAAGCCATTTAAACACAAAATTTCACTAGCCTTATAGTTATTAAAACTCAATTTCTTTGAAGCCATTCAAACGCAATATTACAATTGCCTTAGACAGTTGTTAATTGTTCAGTTCATTGAAGACATTCAAACACAAAATTACACTAGCCTTAGACAGTTATTAATTGTTCAGTTCGTTGAAGACATTCAAACACAAAATTACACTAGCCTTAGACAGTTATTAAGGCTATTGTAAAAGTGTGTCTGGATGACTTTAACGGAATAAAGTAGTAATAACTATCTAAGGCTAGATAGTGTAATTTTGTGTTTGAATGTCTTCAACGAAATGAAGCGTTAATAACTGTCTAAGGCTATTGTAATTTCGTGTCTGAATGGCTTTAACAGAATAAAGTGGTAATAACTATCTAAGGGTAGATAGTGTAATTTTGTGTTTGAATGGCTTCAACGAAATGAAGTGTTGATAACTATCTAAGGCTAGATAGTGTAATTTTGTATTTGAATGGCTTCAACGAAATGAAGTGTTGATAACTATCTAAGGCTAGATAGTGTAATTTTGTATTTGAATGGCTTCAACGAAATGAAGTGTTAATAACTATCTAAAGCTAGATAGTATATTTTTGTGTTTGAATGGCTTCAACGAAATGAAGTGGTAATAACTGTCCAAGGGTAGTGTAATTTTTTGTTTGAATGACTTCAACAAAATGAAATGTTAAACAGTTATTAACACTTCATTTCGTTGAAGACATTCAAACACAAAATTACACTATCTAGCCTTAGATAGTTATTACTACTTTATTCCGTTAAAGTTATTCAGACAAACTTTTACAATAGCCTTGAACAGTTATTAACAGTTCATTTCGTTAAAGACATTCAAATACAAAATTGCACTAGCCTTAGATAGTAAATAACACTTCATTTTGTTAAATCTCTTCAAACACAAAATTATAATAGCCTTAGATAGTTTTTAACACTTCATTTCGTTAAAGCCATTCTAACACAAAATTACACTATCCTTAGACAGTTATTACCAATTCATTTAGTTAAAGCAATTCAACCACAAAATTAAACTAACTTTAGACAGTTATTACCACATCATTTCGTTGAAGCCATTTAAACACAAAATTGCACTAGCCTTAGACAGTTATTTACAATACATTTCATGAAAGCCATTCAAACACAAAATTATACTAGCCTTAGATAGTTATTATCACTTCATTTCCCTAGAGCCATTCAAACACAAAATTACACTAGCCTTAGACAGTTATTACCACATTATTTCGTTAAAGCAATTAAAACACAAAATTTCACTAACCTTAGATAGTTAATAACACTTCATTTCTTTAACGCCATTCAAACACAGAATTACACTAACCTTAGATAGTTAATAACACTTCATTTCTTTAAAGCCATTCAAACACAAAATTACACTAGCCTTAGATAGCTATTAATACTTCATTTCTTTAAAGTTATGCAATCACAGAATTAAATTAGCCTTAGACAGTTATTAGCATTTTATTTCGTGAAAACCATTCAAACACAAAATTACACTAGCCTCAGATATTTAATAACACTTCATTTCTTTAAAGTCATTCAAACACAAAATTACACTAGCCTCAGATATTTAATAACACTTCATTTCTTTAAAGTCATTCAAACACAAAATTACACTGGCCTTAGATAGTCATTAGAACTTCATTTCCCTAAAGCCACTCAAACACAAAATTATACTAGCCTTAGACAGTCATTAACACTTAATTTCTCTAAAGCTATTCAAACATCACACTAGCCTTAGATAGTTATTAACACTATTTCTCTTAAGCCATTCAAACGCAAAATTACACTAACCTTTTATAGTTACCAACTCTGCATTTCTCTAAAGTTAATCAAACACAAATTATCTTAGCTTTAGACAGTTATTAACACCTCATTTCGTTGAAGCATTTCACATACAAATTTTCATTTGGTAAATCATCAAAAACTTCTTTCCCGAAATCCTCGTAATGATCTTCGTAATAAAAGAATATTATTTTCACGTAGTTTCCTAGGTTATACCGAAATTATTCGTATTCACTTAAAAAAAAAAATAACTTTCACAAACTCATACAGTATTTACAAAGATATAACTTAATTTGTCAATCACGGGTCAGTTTAGATGACGTCACTTTCTTTCCAACTTCTATGTGTCCTCGATTCTATTCGTTCTGGAACCTTCTTGATTCCTTACATAGCATCAGATTTTTTCCGGCGTTGTAATAAATATACACCGCATTAGTTTTCCATACTTCTTAGTAGATTCATTAGAAATCCCCCTTCATTCACGACCTTGATATATATGTATATATGACTCTGAGCAATAACATAGAAATAACTTATAATAATGGTAATAATGAATATTAATACTGCTATTACTACTCATATCACTAATTACTTAAAGCTCATGATACATATACTACCTAATCCTCACTTCTAGATATTATTTCTAACATATATTTTGAATTCTTATGTTTTTTTTTTTTTAACTTTTCCCTCTAACATGAAAAGCCAAGAATACCAGAACCTGGTTTAATGTTTGAAAGTGCCTTTGATTAAGTTCAAATAAACAGAAAAACAAAAAACCATCATATAGTTTCGTTGAAACTTGAAAGTACTCTATCACTGTATTTAAAACACGTTACACTACAAACTCCTAAAATTACCTTTTTTAATTATTTAAGATAATGCTACCAATCCTCAAACAAACTAATAGATAGGGCCTACATATTATAAGAAAGTTATTATACGTTATCCCCATGAGTTTTCCGTCAGGCATTAATCTGCATACTGTTCTTGATCATGAGAATAAATTTGTAATTTTATCTTGGAGAACATTTTTTCTCTATTTCTAAATAACAAAATTTCAAGTTGCTCAATCCATCTTAGCGTTTGTCAAAAATTTAAGAGGGTGGTGCATGTTAAACGTCCCCTTTATCCCATAATAAACATTCAATAACTATACCCGGCTCATTTTCATCAGTTATTTAACATTTATTAGTTGATCTTGATATTGTCAGGTTCTCTTTCTTGCAAACAAAATGCAAATATTAATCTGTGTTTCCGAAGTTTCCTTTGCTGTAAGTCTTAACATTGAGAGGAACTTGAAAAAAATTCTCAACGTTTTTACAAGAGAGAGAGAGAGAGAGAGAGAGAGAGAGAGAGAGAGAGAGAGAGAGAGAGAGAGAGATGTTTTGATTATACCTGTGACATGGGGATATACTTTTAATCCTAAACGTCCTACTGCTTTGATGATCCTTAATTAAAGAAATATCTGTTTTTGTGTTTTCTGTTTTCATGGTATTGTCTTCTTTTGTTTCTACCACTGGAGGATTATTTCTCTAGTATTTAAAACCAATGGCTTGTTTTGTATTATCATAGTAATAAATATAAATCTACTAATCAATTTAAAAAATAAGAGGAAAGTCAAGCCCCTTGGTATATCATCAGTCTTAATTTGACGCTTCCCTTTTGGTGAAATCGTAGTGGTTTGGTTATCTTCTTTGCCTCGGGATATTTCACTATATTTTCCATAAAAAAAAAAAAAACAGATCATATTTCCTTAAAATTCCTCCGCACAATACTGAAATTATTTTCCTGTTTTCAATATCTAGATTTTCATTAGTTTTCCACGATTACTAGTACTTGCGTACCTAGATTTCGGTTTTACCAACAAAACGAACCTAAACTATTTTAGAGATAAACAAGCAGCATGCTCATATTCTTAAAAAAGGGCAGAAAATATAGTTGAAATTATATCGCTAATATAGCTGCTATGATCAACAAGATGTAACAATTGCTTAAACGCTTTTAATTCAACTTTGTTTAAATCATGTAAGCACGTTTGGTTGCAAGTGATTCCTTAACATTGGATTTAACTACAGCAGGTTACTCCAGTTATCAATTCACTAATTCGTGAAGTGAGGGATGTCCAATATATACATCTCATCGAATGAAGAATTAAATGTATATTGCATTTGCCTTACACAACGACTGCTAAGGCAAAAAGTCTTTGGAAGATTGATAAGTGATACATATTGTTCCCATAATTTCAACTTTTTGTTTGCCATGGATTTTGGGGTCTATTTAATTATTGCTGGATCTTCTATTTGATTCACTTTGGAAGTTTACGTATTTCCCCTCTAAAATTAATTCTGATTTAAAGATACCCTGAAGTGGACGTAAAAGCTGAAGCATAAGAAGGACTGTTGGAGTACGTAGTTAGTTTCACGAACTATTTCTGCACCCTACCACAAAAAAAAAAAAATAAATAAATAAATAAATAAATAAATAAAAAAGGACTGAAAGTTGGGTATGTTGCTGCATTACCTGAATTGTTTGCTGAAATAAACATGATTTTTTTAGGCCTACGGTATGAAACACTTACTTAGCATTTAACTGAATGCTGTCCTTAATACAGCCCATTTCGTAAATATATTTTTCTGAAAAAATGATGAAATTGTTTCAGTTCGACCCATGATAGTTTTCTCAGAAACTGGCTTATATGACCGTGCAATCTGTGCTAAAAAATTTATTATTGATTTTTTAACAAAGTCATTAAAAACATATTAAGTTTCTAAAATGTATTAAGTAATACAATTTCTAGTACTATGTAATCCTACTTTATTTGTACTGATTTGAATTTCATTGCCTTTAGTTGCGGGAGTAAAAAAAAAAAAAATTAAAATTTCAGCGCAAAAAGGAATAGTGTAGGCTTATTTGAAATTTAGTGTATTTGGTTTTTTTAGGGGGTTAGATCTTGAAAGGAGGTATCATAAGCTTTAGAAAAAGTAGGGTGGCATTTTTTCTGAACATTCTAAAGTTATGAAATCCAAGATGGCGTCCAAAATGGCAGCCGCACACGAATAATGCGATGTCTTTGCAAGTATGTATGATAAACTTACAAATAAGGTGTCTAGATATGATTTTTTGAAACAAGGAAAATATTGAATCATCAAATTTAGATTCTGTGCATCATTCAGTTACCATATTTCAAGGTGGCCTCAAAAATGGTCACCACATACATCATTTTAGGCTATAACTTTATAAACATTACAGAGCCAACACATTTTTGTAACTACGAAGCCAAATATCACTTAAAGACACGCATTTATCAAAAATGATAAATTATTTGCAAATCAACAAACATATCCAAACACAATGAAGCAATCTAATTACTGTTCAATCTGAATAACTGTTTGTCTTTCAAGTATTATTTTACCAAGGGACATCAATTAAGTTAAGTGAATTCATAATAACACCTCAATCTTCACAGTCCTCATCTATCCCTTGCTAAATAGCCAACATCTGCAAACTTCCGTATATGGTATATTGTCATTGCAACAGATGTATCTTCCTCCTCATCCATGTTATCACCCGCACTTTATGAGGTGCTATACTGTTTCACGAGCTGATGGATTCAAATAGTGAACAGGATACAGGGACTTGAACCTGCGTCAAATGTCCATCCAAATACAGCTGTTCATCAGAGCAGTAGCCTATCTCTATATCATAGATATGTAGTGTGCCCGTTATATGTACAAGTCCAACAAACTAGAAGTTGGTGGGAGGTTTTTTCCTTGCATTGTATTATATGAAAAAAAGAATTAAAAGAGTTAATTTACTTTTTCTTAGATTTTGGACCAATGCAGAATACAGTCAAAGTGTTCCAAATGAGAGCATGCATCAATGAGCAGTCTGTTGTCACTCCTAAGCATAGCTAATGCATTCAGGATTTCATCGTCACAGGACATGAATGCTAGCAGATTTCTGAGAGAAAGTCTTTCAGGGAAATATTCTGAAGGGAAGTGCTGCCTTTGCCATGGTAATATTTTGACTCCCTTTGTCCTCATCTGTTTCTTGACTGATATTTTCTTGTACCAATCGAATACTAATCCGACCTTATCACAATATGCAACCATGTTATAGACTATCTGCAGAAAGGCATCTGCAAAGTTTTGGCATGTTTTGGTAACTGAATTACCACAGCCATTTCATCAATGATGATCACAATGTATGATGATGATTCACCTATTGGACCCACAAGTGTATGTTTCACTGTTGTGTCTGTAGCCTGTAAGATTACTTGCATTTCTTGGTAATCAGATAGTTCACTTCTAGTTGCCCCATTCCTGTCAGCTTGAACCTGTTGTGTTGTATCCAGCGTCTCAAGATGATTGAAGCCTTATCATGTGCTAGCGAGAGGAATCCATCTGAAGGAAACAGGGATTGAGAAACCACACCAAACTCAAGTGTCAATGTACTCTTTAACGTCCAGCTCTGGTCTACTGTAAATAACAATAAAGCATTGCAAAAGTCTTTGCTCTTCTTCGATTTTGACCACCATGTTTCCAATTATAATTTCGACCATGGCACTAACACTTTTGAAAGTTCTCAGTCTCCTTTTTGGATATTTTGTCCCAAACTGAGAGTTATCTTTCTGTTAGGTGTTCATTTACAAACCTTTTAAACATCTGTTGTCCAATATCATCTTTCTGGAAAATATACCTAGTAGCAGTTTCAGTCATAACTGCTTTGGTGAGCAGGTTATATATCTTATCCTCAACAGAAGATTCAAAAGGGATTCCCTGCTTGTGAAATATGGTAGTGAATTTGACTGCATTTTGTGTTAATCTGGTGAGTTTTTTCCCAGTTAGCTCATGATGCTCTGTTCTCTTCTCATTGTTGCCAGTGTAGTGCTGTTTCTCTAATTCCTATTGTATATTTTAAAGTTCAGGTACAATGAGAAAGTATTTGTCCAGGGATTTTTCTTTCTGCCTTATTCCAGCTAGCCTCCAATAACCTTAAGTTTGTAATTCTCTTAATCAGTGCCATGGTCCAAGCTAATTTATGTTAATCCAGCAACACCTTTGGTGACACTAAAGTTCCCTTTCATAAACTGTACCCATATCTCAGGATGCTGCTGTTATGTCTGTTGCCTTGTGGAAATGTACAGTGGTAGATGGCACGCTTAGTTTAAATGACATTGGGCAAAGAAGTACTGCTTAAGCGATTCCAGACTCTGCGTGTGCAGCAATAGGTTACGTTGTCTGGTCGCTTGCACAAATTGGAGGATTATCTCGACCTGCTTCATGTAAATTCTGATGAAACGCTGTATTTTGTTTTCAATACTTTCATATTGTTTGATATTTGAGGCTCATACATTTCAATTGTTTTGTAACGACTTCACTGTTGTTTCAGGAGTCTGTTAGCTTTTTCTGTCTCGCTTTGCATGGCTTAAGCACAGAAGATGATATGTCATGTCTTCGGCAACTGCTGAAAATAGATTAAATGAGCCTACAACATTACTCTATCTTATTTTTCAGAGTTCATTGTTTGTCTGCTAACCAATGGTTTGGAATTGAGCACACATATATCAGTTCCAACATCATGTAATGTTTCTGCTTTATCTTCCTGACAAATGACACACACTTCCTTGTCAAATATCTGACTTCTGGTAGATCACCGTGACGCGGAGGCATTTTCAGATGCTGCATCGGTATTGGCGGGCTGTCCTTTTGTCTTCTGTTTTACATAACTGACGCTGCATGTTACTTGTCCTTTCTCATATCTATTCCTAACTCATTCAATGAATGCTTCATGTGTGAGATTCTTATAACATGTCTTGTGGTCGGAAATACCATTTTGTAACAGTTCACCAGTGGACAAACCTTTAATGCGACACTTCAAAATAGAACTCTCAGTTTTCCTTAATAACCGTCGAATGCCAGTGGTTTTAATAAGTTTCTCTACTGAAGGCAAAAAAGGATAAGCACATAATTGTTATAATCTGTTTGCTAGCTGCTCAACTGAGATGTAAAGCATAGGAGAAAATCAGTCCTTTTTTAATTCTTGTTAGATGCCGACTCTGTCATTTTGCTTAATCTAAAGCCTATAAGCGATGTTAGCGTGCATTGTGGATGTTGTTGGTTGCAAAAGATAATAAAATATGTTTGTATATACTGTACACCATAAAAGTGTCAAATGGACATTTCCCTAGTGCAAACATTCACTGCTTAAGACATAATGTTTACGTCAAGTTTCAAGCCGAAATACTGATATAAGAATGTCTGAAGATGTACAAAGTAAAAGAATATTATTTAGGTTAAAGTTATTGTTACCATGCTCACCTATATGTACAATTTTCTAAACAGTATATGCTAACGCCAAATTTAGACCGTTTTGCTATTGTGGCGGCCATCTTGGATTTCAGGTCATTAGAATGTTTATAAAAAAAATACCACCCTATTCTTTTAAATGTTTATACTATCATCTAATATAATCAATTGATTTATTGCTTTTACCAAAAACATACACGAAGTTATTTTTCATGACAAAGGAGCCTACACTAGAAGATGAAAAACAAGAGTGAATTCACTTATGCAATCGTTACTGGAGACTGCGTAAACTGATGAAAAGATAAAAGCGTAAGAAATATTTATGACCACACTTTGAATGTCAAAAAGCGTCTTCCTTCTAGTTTTTATTTCCCTTTTTCTATTTTATAACTTTAAATTGAGACGAATTAACGGTGATAAGGTGCTCATCCACATTTAAATCTTTAAAACAAGTCATTAAATATCATGACAGATTGCATAATGTATGATAAAATTTTCAGTAACAGTCACCGAGTGTGCAGTGTTGCCTAATCAACACCTGCATCCTTGTATTTTTTTATATGCGAAGGAAATGAGTCTTCATAATATGACTGTGGAATAGGTAGCACTTAAGGTATTCAAACTTTTTGTAGTTTTATCTGTCGAACAGGCTGACATAAGTTTTGATCTATAGTTTATTTGACTGATCTATCTTAACATTGTTACTGATCTTGGAATATTTTATTTATTTGATTCATTACTTATATATAGTATATTTGTTATTTCTTTTCATCACTGAGCTGCTTTCCCTATTGGAGCTATGGGCTTGCACAGTAGTATTCTGCTTTTCCAGCCTGGATTGTAGCTTGATAATAATAATAATAATAATAATAATAATAATAATAATAATAATAATAATAATAATAATAATAATAATAATAATACCTTACTCAATTCGGTATCGATGGAAAAAACAGAAAGAGGACATACAGAAGAGTTTTGCTTCATCTAAAGGTAGCGTTAGACTTGTGAGTCAAAGCAAAGGAATCTGTTGCAGTAGAGGAACCTTTCAACATAACTGTGCGCTAAAATACTTAACACGACGTGAATGTTTCAAGTAACTTGTCTGTCTGATGTCTTATCCGTGACGAATTTACAGTCCTCTTGTCTCCTATGCACCTGATACGTTTGGGTTATTCATTAATGCTTCTCTGGTAGTCTATCAATATGCCGGTTGAAATCAGACTTAGTGAGGTTTATCTGTCTTTGAAAATAGCATCATGGTCATTAAGATATATTTCTACTCTTCATGTTAAAAGCTATATATGTTGAGCTGTAAAACACACTCTCACGTGTATATACAGACATGTTTATATACTGTATGTATAAATACTACTTACACACACACACACACACACACACACACACATATATATATATATATATATATATATATATATATATATATATATATATATATATATATATATATATATATATATATATATATATATATATATATATATATATATATATATATATATATATATATAGATATATATATATATATATATATATATATATATATATATACATATATATATATATATATATAATCTCTCTCTCTCTCTCGCTCTCTCTCTCTCTCTCTCTCTCTCTCTCTCTCTCTCTCTCTCTCTCTCTCTCTCTTCCTGTTAACGTCACTACTCCCTCAGCCCCGTTTCATGACCCAGTAACATGATCGCCAGAGACTAGCGGTAGATGTCCTCGACTAATAACAACCTGTCTTACGAGATCCGACATCCTTCGGGATATTGAGTTGCTCAGAAAGGATTGTATTTGCTTGGAGGGTATACGAACATTTCAAATATTCAGTATACATATATGGTAGTTTAAATCTTCATTTAGAAAGTCACTGTCTAGTTAGTGCTGAGGCAATTTTCCGCGGCAACATCTTCTATTACTGTTGCCATTTTACTGCCACAAGCCCAATAATACTAGTAGTAGTAGTAGTAGTAGTAGTAGTAGTAGTAGTAGTAGTAGTAGTAGTATGTATGTATTCGTGAGTAAAGTGATGTAACTCAATAGCACTACTCGTATCTAATGAACCATCATTGCATATTACATTGCTCAAACGTGTTTAAATTTAATCACGTAAGTATCGATAAGATAAGGTTGCATATGTACCTCAGTATTAGATTCTGTATAAACTACCTCAAAGAAGAATGAAATTAGAGCCGTTTATGCTTCTGTGTCGATTTTCATCTGCCTGTATTTAATCACTTATTGTCTTAGCCAAAATCGACAATATTGCGGAGGGTATGTTATGTATTCACCACTGCCGTCGTTTATTTATATATTTGTTTGTTTGGGAGCAACTTTACACAAAAACTATTTTGCTAATTTGGACCTATGTTGAGCATGACCTAAGGTTAATCTGTAACAATTTGGATAAAGTACATTAAAGTACAAGTGCGCAGCAGTACTTTGAAAATAATCGCAATGTTAAGTAAATAACAATTTTTTTTTTCTTTTTTTTTTAACAGCATTCTGCAAAAACTACTTACCAAACTTCCACGAAATTTAGTGCACATATGGGGTATGGCCCTCCAAGAACTATTCCATTAGCTTTTGAAGAGTATACATCAAAGTACAAGTACCCAGTGAAGTTAATAGCTCAATAAGACTGATTGGCATGGCGAAGGCATGCTCTCTCCTGAATGCCCCTCTAGTTATGTTCATGTTCTGCGTTTATATTACATAAGTAGTCAACCTACGAGTAGATCGTTTTCAAGTATGTCAAAAGCACTGAGGTTACGATGTAGTTTAGAAATAAAGAAATTTCATCAACAAGAAATATTCTTCCACCAAAAATACAAAAGTCGCGATGAAGATGGGATATTTATTATGCAATATATTTGCAGGAAAGCAGCATAGGTAAAAGGTTCTTATACTGTACACTATAGGAATAAGAACCATAAGTAGTAGTAGTAGTTGTAGTAGTAGTAGCAGCATCAGTAGTAGTAGTAGTAGTAGTAGCAGTAGTAGTAGTAGTAGTAGTAGTCTATGATTAAGTAATTTTGCAATTACATCATGTTTATATAACAAATGCGTTATGGTGCTCATATTCTATTGTGCAATACTTTGAGATAACTGAACGTGGAATTCAGTATACCAGGATATATACTAGATCGATTCTGAATCAATGGTGTTTTACGTTGTAGTAGTAGCCGCAGCAGCAGTAGTAGTAGCACACAAGGTCTATAGAATGTATTCTATAGTCCTTGGTAGTAATATTGATAGTATTAAAAACATTTATCTTTATCAGCAACTACCGTTGCATTACTAGTTGCCATGTTTTCAGTGGTGAATAAATTCAGCTTTCTAATTCGATACCGTAATTCTCGATCATTATGTATTACGTTTTGCTTTTAATGCGCAATGTTTTATTTATACTTGATCAGAAATCAAGTAAAATAGCGTCAGTTCTCTTAAGAACACTATCTTATGATATTGGCTTACTCAGAATTCTTTCATAACTCTCAGGGATTCCGTCTAAGTTTTTCTTTATCATCATTCAGTAGCTCCGTCCTCCAAAGTCTTGCTGACTCCTATGAGTCAATTCATATTCTTTCAAACATTTGTTGATTCTTAACTAATTTTTAGTTAGTCTTGCTAAATGTTTTGTAATTCTTTCAGAATTAAGTGAAATCCTGACTAAACTTAAAATGATTATTTCTAATTACAGCTCATATTAGTCATTACTAATAATCTCGAGTATGTAAAGTTCTTAGATATAAAGACTATCTACCTTGGTCACCTCATAACATTTACCAATTACCAATGTATGTCACGTTTACCAGGTGCATGCTATTTAGTGTGACAGCCATAATATCCTCTATCTTATCTCTAAATATCTGAGGGTATAATTGTCACTTCAAACCTCAAATTTAGTATTGGAAGTGACAGAGCAAATTTTCCCTTCCATATTGTTCTCGATCCCACAGTGGCTTAGGAATACGGGGTCAGTACTCTTTGCGCTACCAAGAAGGATCGATAACCTTTCTAAAAATCTTATACCACTTACGTACTAAAGTGGAATGGAAACATTTGCGTAAATTTGTATGTACTGCTTGGCTCTGACAGGCCTTAAAGGCTACACCAGTAAACGTGACATGCTTTTCAAACAGTATATCCTAGGCAATTAATGCCTGAACTTTGATTCTTCAGCAATGCAAATGCTAACTTATTCATTTAAATTCGCTTGGTCTGAAAAATCCAGAGGTCATATCAAGTTACTTATAACTTTCTGCACCATACCTGGAGAACAACAAAGTTTACACGCTTTTATAACGTATATATAAGACATACAATAAAAAAAACAAATACGTCCATAAAAATAAAGAAAATGCAATGATAAGTGGTGATAAAAGATTGAATTTCTTCTAGTAAGCCATTTTCCAAAACAACGAAATCTAATACTGGATTAATTATCAATTTATAATGACTCATTAACTTTACTGTAGATGTTCTGAAGAATACCAGAAACTCGAAGGCAAAATTTTATAGTGTTTTATGAATCATCTCTATATCCTTTTAGGGACCTCATGTTTTCTAATATCTAAAAACCAGATTAAAATGGGATTTAGAATTCTAAATATGTATTGTAGTGTCTATAATGATAATGATGATTATGCAGCATATAATTCACAGCAAAATTTAACTTCAGTAAAGTTATGTAAACTGAAACCATCATAATAAGCCCAGTAAGGAGACAATCATAATAACAACAGCACTATAAGACAAAATAGTGTATTTGATTAAAAAGAACTCCTCTTCACGCTGGTGTTACGACCTTTCACATGACCTTTTCGAAAATGACGTCCTGATAATCGGAATGTCAGATAAAAGAGCAGTGTCACTATTAACATTATTATTAGCAGTGAAGAAAAGTGAGGATGAAAATTCAAGTGCAATCACGAAGACTACTTTTGTTAGCTGTTTACTCAAAGCAAACTGAATATTTTATTTTCCAAACTCCAGTGTTGAAAGTTCAAAGCATGAATAATTAAGAGGTGCCCTAAGTTTCTGTGTCTTTATTCAACAAAGAGAGAGAGAGAGAAGAGAGAGAGAGAGAGAGAGAGAGGAGAGAGAGAGAGAGAGAGAGAGAGAGAGAGGGGGGGGGGAGAAATGAACTTTCCTCGTGAAGACACGACTAAGAGGGCAGTAAGGTGGGGAGTACGACTGATGGTTTACGAAATATTCAAAGCGACTAACCAATTCCTTATGTTATACATACTATCCCCTCTCTCTCTCTCTCTCTCTCTCTCTCTCTCTCTCTCTCTCTCTCTCTCTCTCTCTCTCTCTCTTGAAGAAGTTAGGATCACATTTTCCTCCTCCTCAGTCGGATTTTTTCCATCATCTGTCAATGTTTACAGACAAACCTTAAACATTACCACTTTAGACTGATATATAAGTACCTGGATATATTAATTAAACTATAGAATATTCAGGCAGTAATTGTTGAATTTATATCCTTCTCATAAAGATAATAAGAATCATTATCTACAAATAGAAAAGATATCCAAGTTAAAACTTCTTACATGTTTCTCAGATATAGAATTAAAATAAATTTGCGAAGAGTGTAGCCAAATTTCGTATTTAAGGAACCAAACGATGGTTAAAGCAATAACTATCTGAGTAACAAATTATCAAATGGATTCAATTGAAAAGTTATTGTCAATATGAAATTACAAAGGGGAAAACTTGTTCCCATTTAACTTCAAAAGAAAAACTGTCATGTTGAGTAATTTTACACAAACAGTACATAATGCGCATACACACACGCACAAACACACGTACATATACACACACACGAACTATACCTACAACTTGGAAAAACTTTATCATTATACTAATTTACAAACCGGGAGACACAAAAGACCTGAATAATTACCGTTAAATAAGTTTACTCTCCGTATCATATGTAATAATTACAAAAACCATATTATGCCTAATTGAAAGACAGCTAAACGTTAATCAATCAAGATAGAAAGCAGGCTTTAAGAAGTGGGTATTCAACAACTGACCATAGCCATGTAATTAACCAGCTAATAGAAAAATCCCCAGATTAGGACACACAACTATGTAGGGCATTTATAGACTATGAGAAAGCTTTTGATTCTGTCAAAAATTCAGCTGTAATGAAAGGCATTCAAAACCACTGAATGGAGGACCATTATTTAAGAACACTTGAAGATATCTATACAAGAAGTACAGCAATCTTAAAACTATACAAAGATAGTGAGAAAATTCCGATTGAGAACGGAGTTAGATAGGGAGACCCCATCGCTCCTAAATTATTCCCAGAATGCCTAGAAGATGGTAACAATTTAGATTGTGAAACTGTTACAATTAATATTAATAGGAATACTTTAACAACTTAAGATGTACAGATGACACAATTCTGTTTAATGATTCGTGAAAGGGATCAGAAAATAGGATAGGAGATTTAAATAAACAAAGCAGAAATATATTAGAAATAATAAATATGAATAAAACAAACATAATGTTCAAAGATAATGTAGACAACAATTAACAGCACTTACGACAGACAGAAAGTGTGTTCCTAGGACACAAGACCGAAATTAAAAGGATAAGCATAGGACTGAGAGCTCTCGAAAAACAAAATAAGATTATGAAAAATAAAATGCTGCTTGCTCTAAAAAGAAAAGTATTTAATCAGATAGTCCTACCAATTTTAACTTATACATCAGAAACTTAGAGCCTTAGACTGAAAATATAACCGAGTTGCAACTTAAAAAGCTATGAAAAGAATAATGATGGAAATAACACTAAGAAGCAGAAAAAGAACAACATGGATACGAGAGCAAACTAAAGTAGAGGATATTCTAACAACATGTAAGACAAACAAATCGACGTGGGCAGGAAATATAATGAGAATGACAGACAATAAACAGACATTAGACGGCCATAGAGATAGCAAAACAAGCAAGGGAATTAAGAGAAATCGGTGGAATAGCAAGTTGAGAAAGTTAGTGTGTGTGGACTGGCAAATAAAGACCATATACAGACATAAGTGGAAGGATATATATACATACATACATATACAGTATACATATATATATATATATATATATATATATATATATATATATATATATATAAATATATATATACATATATATATATATATATGCATATATGTATACATATATACTGTATATATATATATATATATATATATATATATATATATGTATATATATATATATATATATATATATATATATATATATATATATATATATAAAATGTGCAATAAAATAAAAAGAAATTGGGTTGAATAATTTTCGGATATAGGTACACACACGCACGCACACACACACTAAGACACACATGCAAACACACATATATACTTTATATATATATATATATATATATATATATATATATATATATATATATATATATATATATATTAAAATGCACAACATAATAAAAAGTAACTAGATAATATAATTTTATAATATATACACACATACACACACACACACACACACACACACACATATATATACATATATATATATATATATATATATATATATATATATATATATATATATATATATATATATATATATGACCCAATCTAGGTCGTATTAAGGGGGTTCACACTTCACATCTTGGGGGGGAAACAAAGATAGAGAAAATCCATTTTATCGGTAACACAATTTGAGAGGGGGGTCATGCACAAATGAGAGTCGAATTGTTCCTTTAACACATGCTGTATTCTCTTAAGTTTACAAGGGCGCCCTTAATTATGATTACGTTACGTTACTAAGAAAAAGCCCTCAGAAAAATGGTACTCGTTCGGCACACATCGTGGCACCTGACACTCTCTCTGTCGACCTCCAAAACCAGACTAACGACCATAGGTAGTTTCCCCATCGCCCATAGATGGGCATCGCAATGCCTGATCAATGATTGGTTGTTTTGACCCGAAAGTTTCATGACAACCAATAGGGAGAGGTTTAGGTGACGCTAACTTTTAACAAATATTTTTTGAGTGCCCAGGCCACGCTGATAACGACATTCTCATATTGCCGGCGAGGGCATTCTCTAACAAGAGGAAAAACCGTTACACTAACCAAACACTGAACCACGATTGGTTTATATATATATATATATATATATATATATATATATATATATATATATATATATATATAGATACACACATATATATATGTATATAATAGATAGATAGATAGATAGCTAGACAGATGTCCTGATTTAGACATTTAACAAAATGACAAGCCTTATACCGAATTTTCCTGGTACCCAATTGTCCTAGTACCGATTTGTCCTAGTACCGAATTGTCCGGGACCGAACTGTCCGGGACCGAATTGTCCGGGACTTAATTGTCCTAGCACAATTGTTGTACTTCCTGTATAGATATTTTAAAGTGTTCTAACATAAGATTTATTCTTTGTTTTTGAAGGGCTTTCATTACTGTCAAGGTTTTGACAGAATCAAGAGCTTTCTCATAGTCTATAAATGACATCCATAGTGGTTTGTCACACTCTGGTGATTTTCCCATTAGCTGGTTAATGTCATGATTATGGTCAGTTGTTGAATACTCACTTCTAAAGCATGCCTGCTCTCTTGATTGATTCAAGTCTAGCTGTTTTTCTATTCGGCCTGATATGATCTTTGTAAATATTTTACATATTACGGAGAGTAAACTTATTTAGCGGTAATTATTCAGGCCTTTTGTGTCTCCCTGTTTGTGAATTAGTAAAATGATAAAGTTTTCCCAAGCTAAAAGCATTTCTGCAGACATTTGGTGTAAAGTTATAACACTATGAAATCTCCTCTATCTTTTCCTTCGTCTTTGCCTCCTCTGGTGCCTTTTAATACATTCTTTACTTCTATTACCGTTACATTTAATGCTTGCTCAGGTGTTTCCTTTTTTCTATTGCTGAAGTTTTTATTATATATATATATATATATATATATATATATATATATATATATATATATATATATATATATATATATATATATAAATAAATATATATATATATATATACACACATATATATATATATATATATATATATATATATATATATATATATATATATATATGTGTGTATATATATATATATATATATATATATATATATATATGCATATGTGTGCACACGAGTAATTACAGTAAATCGTTTGCATAGTATATGCTGATTATTTCCCTGATTAGTGTGCTTTTTTTTACTCGGTCTAACTTAATCAAAGTTTGTGTTTAGACCCGTTCAAGATGTGAACGTGAGATAACATCCAATTACATAATCCAATAAGTAACTTCTGTGTAGAAGAAAATTTCATTTCTAAAACTAGGAAAAGGATACATTTCTTCTCGTAATATGATAATATACTTTAATAAGTCGAAAGTCATGCATGTAATTCAGTTGTACGACAGCATCGTCTCATAATTTATTAATATAACTAAATATATAAGTAAGAGAGTCGAGTCATGAGAAAATCGCCCATTAGAAAATAATGTGAAAAACTCTCAAAAAATAATTGATAGGATTTTTTACCTTTTGTTGAGTGGAAAAGCTTTTGATAGAGCTAAACTATAGTTTACGACACCTTGTCGGTATCTCCTTAACAATCAAAAGTGCATATGCAAGCAATCTCTTTTAAAGGTAATTACTCCTCAACAAATATGAGATTTTGATATAAAGAGATGATTATTTTGTAATAGATAGAACAACTTTTCTGTTAGTAGAAAATAGAATTACTAATATGTTAAATGCAGACGACGTGATACACTTTAAAGGTTACCAACCAAGTGAAGAAAGCTTTGATAAATTATTATGCTTCACCGGAGATGAAAATGTGCAAAGAGAACACCACATAAACAGTATTAAACAAATTGATAAGTCAATATGTATCAAAACTAATCAAGAAAAATTGCTTCGACATGTTTGAAAAGTAAGCTGATACTTAGAAAAGCAAGGGTGTTGTATTACAGCTACTTTGAAACTTACGAGTCACACTGTTATTAACAGGTACCTTGTACACTGTTTCTATTCTACAGCAGTAAAGGCAGTAGCTGGTGGTTTTGAAAAGATGGCCAATCGGAAAATTTTCCGATAGATGTCTAAATCATGGAGCTTTTAGAAAAGTATGCATACTATACCATCTTGATTATGAAAATCAATATTCTAAAATGAATATTGTTTTAGGAATCAATTTAAAGCTTAATGTTCTATATTCTATCCTTGTGTGTCTTTGTCACATTCCAAATATTTAAACCTCTCAGTTGATATACATGACATAATTTTCATCAGTTAGCAGAAGTAATTACCTGGTTTTCAAGTTTTGAAATATTTCCACGGAGAATGTAAAAAAAAAGAATTCACACCTATTAACAGTGATTTGATTTACAATGCATAATTACTATAAAAATTCCTTTGAATTCGACAAGTTATTATCATGCCAATTATAACAGTGAGTATAGCGTATAAAGAAAAAAAAAAAAGTAATGGTAACAGACTCATGAACAAAGGAAATAACATTGGTGCATAATTCACTGGCTATGTGGAAAGCAGTTCTCCACCTGTCAACTCATAAAACTTACCGAAACTCTAATTCTGAAAACATCATTCACAGTCTGAGCAAAGAGCAAATTCCTTTGAACGCTTTCAAAATTACGATAGAAACTAAGATTTATCGCATCTGACTCGTGAATCTAAAACCAATAAATGGCACTCTTAAGACACGCGCTAGTGTTGGTTTTTAATACAGATCCCATGACACAGTGCCATATATTCGTGCCAAGTTCTTTCTTCTTTATATTTATGACATTTGGGTTGTTTTCCTTTGTTATTTTCTCCCTGATGTTCTTTCTTATGACGCTATTTGGCGATCTTTGTAATTTGGAGAGGTTGGAAGTCAGGGAAACAAGGTGTTCAGATTAAAGCAAAGTGTTGTTGACTGGTAAGTTCATAAAACTGATTTGTGGTTGAGGGGCGAAACTAGTTCCTTTTAATCAAATGGAATACCTCGATGTGCTTTACTTGGAATTGCATTCCGTAGTTCGCTGTTGGAGACCTGAGGGATTCGCTTAATTACAAAGGTTTCAAGATAATTGTTTTTGACGAACGAATAATAATAATAATAATGATAACAATAATAATAATAATAATCACCACTATCATAATGATAGAAATAATAATTATAATTTTCAGGAAATTTAACAATGCATAGGATAGTTGTATTTAAAAGGAAAAAAGTAACAGACAAGCCACTAAGGTGAAACAG
>NC_090737.1:144135003-144137503 GCF_036898095.1 Palaemon carinicauda
ATATAGATATATAGATAGATAGATACACATACCCATATAATCCTATTTATAACGTATATGCATTCAAACACAAACATATATATTTACTCATTTTTTTATATATATATATATATATATATAGATAGATAGATAGATAGATAGATAGATAGATATAGATATATATATATATAGATAGATAGATAGATAGATAGATATACATATATATATATATATATATATATATATATATATATATATAGATATATATATATATATATATATATATATATATATATATATATATATATGCATATATATATAAATATATAATATATATATATATATATATATATATATATATATATATATATATATATATATATATATATATATATATAGAAAGATAAAGATATTAGATGTCAAACGGTAATTCCAAAGTTAATGGAAGTCATTTTCACTGCGAAGTGGCTGTAGAAATACAAAAGGAAAGAAAACTCCCACCAATGGCAATCAATCAACAAGAAAAGAATATTCAGAATAATTTGAATGAGAAAAGATAAATGTGTTAATATTAAAGAATATCTAAAAATGCAAACCAAGCAACATACTTGAGATAAAGAAAATAAATCCGTGAAAATCAACTGCGTCTGGCTATTTATCGCCAGATCAATACTGAGGCGAATGGGAAATATTGTACACAATCAACACTACGCACCAACACCGACCACCTACTGCAGTCACAGTTCGCCCTCTTGCCTCTTTTGTTTATTTACAAAAATAGTCACAATAATTATATGTCCCCTAATTTTTATGAGCGGTCAACAGAATGGGAGACGCCTCTCCGGTGGAAAATAAGGCGATGTGTTCTGTACCGTGAGTGTTTCATACGCGCTCATACATTATAATGATATTGCTTTATTTATCTCTCCCCCTCTCTCGCGTTGATAATAGAACAACCTGTTTAAGCTTGAAATCGTATGTTTCATATTTTTTAAAGAAAGTTTTGCTCTCAACAACTGCTTATATTTAAGCTCGTTGTCATGTTGAATAATCTTTACTTGCATTCACCTTGTCTCTCAGTTAACACCTAACACTGACATTGACACATTAGTGACTACTGGAGTGACTCCTCCACAAAGCCTTTTTTTCACCCACCACTTCGGCCTACTCTTTTTATAATGCCACCAACAGAACCTGACTCTTTAACACACGCAACCTCGATAAAACTGACTCTCTTTGCAAACAGGTAAGAATTTGCCTCGTTCCAGTGAGCCAAAGTTCAATTATGCATCAAGGGCATCACTAGCTCAAGCAGCAAAGAAGACTATGTTCTCGTGGGGATTCCCAAGGAAACTTCCCCAGAAATCTCCGAATGGCTATGTAACCAAGGGGATGCTCCAATAGCATGTGACGCCCTCTAAACATACCTCCTGGAGCAATAGTCACCATCGCCAGTCGCTTTTTCAGCCCTCTCAACTGCCATAGGGGGACCAAAAGGCTTCGCTCACCCTCAGGGAAGTTGACCAACTTCGTGCCCTTTGGGTATGACACCTACCCGAACCTGTATGCACCACCATCCCGATGTCGATACCTTACACATGAGGTACCTAAGGACCATATTCGACGCCCTTATGGACAGTATCACCACATTCAAGACCTCCAGCAATGCCTCCACTCCAAACTAAGAGGACAACTATTTAACACTTACTGAAGCCACCATGAAAGCGGTTAGACACAGATGCCCATGACATGCCAGAGTGGCGACAAAGCTGCCCACTAAACACAGATGTCGCCCCTCACTCATGCCCTAACCAATGACCTCTGCAACCACTTATTGATGCCCATCACCCATAGTTCTGCTACTACTATTTCAGATTCCAGGTTACTGTGCAAAAATGGGCGGCCGGTTGTCAGTGCCCAAAAGACGTTTAAGTAGGCCATCACTTATGGAGGTGGCCTCCTTTGTCCCTAATCTTTTCTTTTTACATGATGCAGGTACGGGTAGGCGGTTTTAGGTAGACTCGGGTGCTTGCTGCTCCCTTCTACCAAAGTCCCTCTCCAGGAAACGACATAGATATTCTAAGCCTGCTGACGTTCGCCTGGTAGCTGCCAACGGATCATTATCATTTGTGAGTGCCAAATACCATTGGAAATTCCTCGTTGCCAACATAACATTGCCACTAATTGGTGCAGATTTCCTCTCCCATATCCATCTGGTTGATGTTGGACCTCGAGATTAGTCAACCCAGACTCATACTCATCAACACTAATTCAACCGGGCCCTTCTGACCTCAAACTCCACATCAGCACACCCTCAGAAGCCTACACCCACCTCCTCATGTCGTACCTAGAAGTCTTTTGTTCAGATATTCACCAAATGCCCATGGCTCCCGCCAATCACAGTAATTATCGCCATATCAAGACAACGGGGCCTCCTAGTGTTTGCTAGATTCCAGCATCTGACCCAAGATCGTTTGGCAGCTACTACACATACGATCTCTGAAATGAAAAAAAAAAATGG
>NC_090737.1:144145657-144148157 GCF_036898095.1 Palaemon carinicauda
ATAGCTGCATACGAACTACAGATAATTCTAATTACTTCTATAGCAGATATAAACTACAGATAATTCTAATTACTTTTATAGCTGCATACGAACTACAGATAATTCTAATTACTTCTATTGCTGCATACGAACTACATATAATTCTAATTACTTCTATAGCTGCATATGAACTACAGATAATTCTAATTACTTCTATAGCTGCATATGAACTAAGATAATTCTAATTACTTCTATAGCTGCATATGAATTAGTTCCTATATATCTTGCAAGACTCGCGATATTTTGGCTCTGACAACTGCAACTTAGACACCAAACAAATTGTAAATAGAAAGGAATAAATATTAGCATTAGCAATACATAACCACCTAGTGGCTTACAACAAAGGGATGTAACAAAATACTTATATAAAAAGTCTGATAAATATCAACTTCGTAATGACAATGAATCGTTTTCAATAACAGTGACCAATAACATATCCGCAATAGTGTGGCAGCAGCCATGAACGTGGGCGGACGATTTAAGCCATGCAACATCGGTGGGGAGAAGTTGAAAAAATACAAAAAAGAATAAAACACATGGAGGAAAAATCATGATTCGTTTTCAGTTTTTCTGTGAGACTAAATAATAGAAAACGTTCTCTCTGTCCGAGCGGCAGCAGCTTTTCCCTCTCTCTCTCTCTCTCTCTCTCTCTCTCTCTCTCTCTCTCTCTCTCTCTCTCTCTCTCTCTCTCTCTGCTCATGCAAATCTTTTATCGGCGTGCTTCCGACATACAATCCATCCATCACTACTGCGTTCTACCAAATATCTATACATTGATGCTGTTATTGTTTTTCTAACCTTTATTTGCATTATTATTGTTATTACCATTCTTATTATTTATATCGCAACTCCTATACTGTATGGTTAGAAGTATCCTAACTTCACTATAACCTATATCATTTTGATGTATGGACAGTCTTTTTGTTACATCTAGTGTCATTATCTGTATAAGTTCATAGATCATTTTACACCTTGTATCTCAATAGAAATGATTATTATTATTATTACTATCATTAATATTATTGTTATTATTATCATTATCATTATTATAATTTTCCTTTTTATTATTATTAATATTATTTTTTATTTCTATTTTTATTATTATTATTATTATTATTATTATTATTAATACTAACGATGATATTACTAGTGTAATCTTTTCCTAAAACTCGAGGAACAGAAGACAATGAAAATTGTTCTTTTATATTAAAAAAAAGAGTCTTCGGTTTTTAAACCGTCAGGAGCAAAATTGATTTAAACTCACACACAAAAGTACAACAGCGCATAATAAAAACCATCCACTTGCTTTTTTCTATTATATATCAATAGCAATGAAACTAAAATACCTATTCTTATCTAATATACATATTACTTAAACTTTTAACATTAATGGTCTTTATTTCATTCTCATAGGCTAACACACACACACACACTCTCTCTCTCTCTCTCTCTCTCTCTCATCTCTCTCTCTCCTCTCTCTCTCTCTCTCTCTCTTTCCAGGTAAAATTTGTGCCTGACTCATACCAATCCTGCTATAGCACGCGTACATGTGTGTGTGTGTGTGCACGTACGTAAAGATGTCTTTCATCTCCCAATTCCTCAATTTCTTATATCCAACCAAAACAGAAACGACCATCCTCTTCTTTAATCTTTTTCTCTCTTTCTCTCGGTCTTTTGAAGATGAAAAAATAAAAATCGTTCTTTTATGAGAGAGAGAGAAAGAGAGAGAGAGAGAGAGGAGAGAGAGAGAGAGAGAGAGAGAGAGAGAGAGAGAGAGAGAGAGAGAGAGAGAGAGAGAGAGAGAGAGAGAGAGCGGGCACAGATAAAAATGATGGGTGAAATAGAGACTGGCCATGTATGCATAAGAATGGATTTTTAAAAAAGAAAAGAGAAAATAGGAGAATAGACACGTGGTGGGGGGTGGGGGAGATCAAGGGGAGGAGAGGGAAGACGAAGGAGGGGATGGAATGGGAAAGTCTGACCGAAAAAAAAACGAAAATGAGTCGAGCAGAACAGTAACGATTAAGAAAAAGAAAGGGGAAAGGTGGGGTTGAAGGGAAAGAAGAGATTTGAGATGAAGAAATAAGAAAGGAAGATGGGATGAGAAAATTATTGGGCTGAGCAGAAGGGAAGAAGAGTAGAGAGAGAAATATGAGAGTGAAAGAAAATGGAAAAAGGTCGGCAGTAGGAGAGAGGAATGAAGGGATAAAAGTGGAAAGGGAGAGATGGGAATTTATGAGAGAAGAAACCTTTAAAAAGAACGATAAGGGGAAATGATGAGCGAAGAAGAAGGGGAGATAGAAGGGAAGAAAATAGAGACGAATGAAATGAAGAATTTTGCAAGAAGAGTTAGAAAGAGTAAGGGTAAAGGCTGGGATGGGGGAGGATAAGGGGAAGGATGTTGAGAATGTAAGGGGAGGAAAAGGAAAGAATGAGCAGAGTGATATGGAGGGAACGGGGG
>NC_090737.1:144153157-144168157 GCF_036898095.1 Palaemon carinicauda
AACGAATCAAGTTCCAATAAAAAAAAAAAAATACAGGAAAAGGGCAGGTTTGCTGACATTACTTAATCCATATTAGAACCCAAACTACTACTACTACTACTACTACTACTACTACTACTACTACGAATACTATGAATACTACGGCTACTACTACTAACTGCAATAATAATAATAATAATAATAATAATAATAATAATAACAATAATAATAATAATAATAATAATAATATTAATAATAATAATTTAACAATTTAAAGGTAACAAAGGGAAATAACTTTGTTATTCATGTCCATATAACAAAGAATATAACTTCTGCTATTCAACTAACAAACCTATCTTATAACTCATATTTCTAAAATCATTAGTATTGCTGTAAATCAATTACTTTATAATCTAATTCATATTAAATGTAATCCGTTATCATGATGAGTAAACTTTTCCTGAACGGACTAGCCAAGTAGGTGGAATGTCGCTCAGAACCATTTTCCTTCATGAAATAGTCATCTTTATAAGTTTAATTTTCAAAATTTCTGTGACAGTCACAAAACAATACTTGACAATTATATGTTATCGGCGTGGAAGTGGAAATTCAAGGATTATCTAACAGGTTGATAGTTCATTCACTATATAGTGAAATTTTTCCTTCCTTTGTATTTCCCGAATATTTTAACCTGATTCAGTTTATGATGTCAGTTTATTTACTAACACACGCGTACCTTTGAATATCCAGATTATTTTGTTAAAGTTATGCCAGTGTTTTTATTTTATTATAAACTATAAGTTCAATCAAGTTAATTGGTTTTCTTCTTAAGTAGTTGAGAGCTAAAAACCCAACAAGACATAGAACTTAAATCTTACCTTAATATTCTTTTTATACTGTTTTGTAAACATTAAACATTCGCTGCTAAATTTGGATTTACCAAGTTTGTCCCTAGAATGTCATTGGTAAAGGTCATACTCTCTCTTCTAATCCCACTTAATGGTAAAGGGTATATAATGGTTTAGTGGCGATAATGCTTTATCAAGTTCTCTTATTTCAATTATCTAAAGGCAATTTTATCCAATCTTCAATTACGATTTGTACTACTGACCCGTGATTTAACAGGCCAATACTATACACTAATTCCCAGAAGAAATAAAAAGAGCATAACTAGATTTGATACTGCACAAACTTGTAATCAGAATTAGTATACTGCACCCAAATCTTTCCTTCTTACATCATCCTCGCTCAACTAAGATGATTAAACATTGTTTCTCTGCCCAGATGTTAACGAAGTGAAGTCAGTATATGCAAGCAGTCACTCTTGGAAATAGATAACACATACCTTCTTTTCAGGGTCTGAACTGCTGACCTGTGTTATACCAATCCAATACCATATACCCTTATACCACGAGAGGAATAAAAGGGATGGAACAAGATATGTCACAGCGCATACTTTGAGTCATGTAGGTATAATACAATTAAATCGATGGCTGATCTCATACAATACGAAGTATCAGCTAGAGACTCGCTAACACCAATACGTTGTCGACTTAGTAAACATTCATTAAATCTGCTTTCAAAAAATAATTCACAATTTAAATTGAAGATTGTTTAAACCTGAATCAAATGTATCCTTATTGATTTCTACCGTAATCGTTTTGAATTAATTAAGGAGAGAGGTTATCAAAGATAAAGCTTATACACTTTGATTTTTCTATATCAAGTAGATCTTGCAATTTATATTTCTTCGTAAATGTTCAATATCTTTGAAAATTTTCATTAGTAGTATATTACGCATGTTTATTATACTGCAATTCCAGCTCATTACATAGCTTATATAACATTTGAGCGAAAGCAATAATAAAAGAATTACTTCTGGCTTCTTTATAAATACCAATCATTATAAGCCTCTATTTAGATACCGATAGATTAATTTCATTTCATGAAATAATAATCCTGAATACACTTATTGAACGTCATTTGCCGCTAAATTGAGACCCTGTCTATACGCAGCACATCCCTTCAAACAAACAACAGCTACAGTTAATGACACTCGCTTAAAAAATAATTACCAATATTCTTTTACCGCCTTTTTTCATCTTTCTAGCGAACCCGTGCGGACGCTTACAGAAGCCACGCATGCGCATACCTACACTGAGAGACCGACTGGCTTTGCAATAGTTTCATTTAAATTTTTGAATGTATAGGCTATAACTGTGCATGCATCTCTCTCTCTCTCTCTCTCTCTCTCTCTCTCTCTCTCTCTCTCTCTCTCTCTCTCTCTCTCTCTATAGATGCATGTGTGCAAGCAGGCATTTGGACACAGATTGGATTCTCTGATCGCCAGCGCCCCTTTAAAGTGTACTCTGTAATAGTGTTTCAATAAATTGTAGATTTTTTCAACACTTGTGGCTATTTTATTTGGCTGGTCCCCGAATCTCTCTCTCTCTCTCTCTCTCTCTCTCTCTCTCTCTCTCCCTCTCTCTCTCTCTCTCTCTCCCAAATGTTTGAGCTCAGTTCTGGAAATGAACACCTACGAAAATGTATTCATGTTAGGCATTGTTTTAATTCTCAACGTTTAATAATACATCCTCTATTATATGCTTAGCATTTCATAAATCGATAACGAATCTTTTAATTCTCATCACGCTGTTTTCGTGAATGATCTGATATAACAGACTTGAATCTTTATGTCACTGGTTATGAACTTATATCTTATAAAGTATATTCTACTTAATATTGGTAATCGATTTCAGAATAAATAAAAATCCTTATGCCAGATTCTTTTTAATTCTGTAAATAAACGAATAAACAAACATAAATATAAAAATCGAGACAACAAAAGAAGCGAACGGTAAAGTCTAGCCGTTTGTAGTGGCTTTATCTAAATGCTGGAATTGATGCTGATTGGTCCTCGACGCGCTATCCATCAACCAATCAGAGCATTTCCCCAGCTGCCATGAAGCAGCATATTATCCAATGCGGAAGCTCCCCGGATGAAGAGAATTTGAGTATGGTGTGGCAACCAGATCACGAGAATAAAATTTTTAATTGTTATATTTGCTCCCTGTGGTGACCTCCTGATGCCGTTGATTATGTTTGTTTGTTTGTTTGTTTGTATTTTCTTATGTAGCGGAAGGTTATCTATGAAACTGAAAACTTATTCATCATTATTTCCGAGTTGTTGAAAGTACGAAATCATTTCTCTATGAAATACAAATCAGTGGATTGTCCTGAAATTCATTACAGTTAAAGCTTGTGTCAAAACGCAGTGGATGTAATTATTCATGAATACTGGCACCTGATAAAAACATAAATCAATTACCACCACTTCTAGAACATTATTAGTAAAACAATGACAAATACTGGTATTACTATTGCTAATATTTTACAACAGAATATATATATATATATATATATATATATATATATATATATATATATATATATATATATATATGTATATATATATATATATATATATATATATATATATATATATATATATATATATGTATATATATATATAAAAAACATTATATACTATATATACTGTATATATATACAAACATATACACACACACACACACACACACACACACACATATATATATATATATATATATATATATATATATATATATATATATATATATATATATATATATATATAAACACATACACACACACACACATATATATATATATATATATATATATATATATATATATGTATATATATATATATATATATATATATATATATATATATATATATTACCAGTGAAGCTACAGCCCTAGTTGGAAAACCAAGAAGTATTAGAATGTTTAATAAAGAATGACTGAAGTTCAATAAAGGTATTATGTTTGCTGGCAATAATAAAGAGAACCTGTTGAAATAGGAGAAAATATCTTGTGGGCTTTTGTACAAGAAAAGTGTGAAAGTAAACACAACAGAAGTAAAATGGAATAGGTAATCAGAATCCAGATTGTGGGTGAAAAAGTCAGTATGGAAGTGATTGCCTCAAAAAGATGATAGTGAAGTACTTAAGTATCCTACTTTTTTGGATTTTGGTAGAATGAGAGGAGGCTTTATACAAAGGCAAGACAAGAAACTTTGCAAGAGCTCTGGTAATAGTATTTTAGAAGACAAAATTCAGTGCGTGGCTAGAGTATTGCAGCAAGATCTACACGAACTGCAATTATTTTATGAATATAATAAAAGGAAAATGTAAAATTTAAATTAAATATTAGTAAATGAATATTAAATGGGCCAAAACATCAAGGAAGTGTAAGAATTAGGTGTAGATTAGGTACAAGATTTGACATAAGAAAAGCTGGATGAGTGTGTGCTATAATAAAATAATTATGTTGAGAACCTAGAGGAGGACATGATCACGAGGTGGATATAGAAACTGCTGAGGGGAAGGGGGGAACACAGATTAAGATAACAGGAAGAGTGTTCAATGAAAGGGATGATATTCTTTTAGTGTGATTGAATACCACAGAATGCAATGGTGGAGTCGAAGAGCTGCTGAATAAGACTTCCATATAAGTATATATAGTAACTTTCACAAGAAAAAAAATGTATGAAACTACCCAGAAAGATAAACAACGGAAATAATTTAAATTAACTTACTGACGTTCCCAGTGGTGGCTGTGGGCGGTTTCGAAAAGAAGAGCAACTGCAAATTTTCCCTAAAAATAAATTCTGATTTTCACTACCTGGGCAAAAGGAAAGGTAACTCCATGATACTTCACTATTATTAGTCGGATCAAACAACAGAGGAGATTGTATATGAGCCAGAAGTAACTAGCAATAAAATAAAATAACTGGAATGATGAAAAGCAATTCCTCTATTCTTTAAATAGAATCATGCTTAGTACTCTCTGGCAGTAACACTTGAAGTGATAAAAGAAGAACGATAAGTAAATCTTTATTTGTTTGACCCCAAGTCTCGATGTCTAGTGATTATTATCTATTGTACAAGGCTTCATTTTGATTGTTGGTAAGGGAAGCACTGAAACTATCCCTTCCCATTCATTTCCTTAATGGGTAATTGCATGCAAATAGGAATAGGTTTCCTAAAAAAAAAAAAAAAAAATTTCCAATACTCTGAAGGCTGAAAATTGAAGTTACTGCTGGAAAATACAAGACGAAGAAAACTACACGATAATTCAGTAATAAGGATAAGAAAAGTACTTAACAAAACTCTACCGCTGTATGGAGCTAACGCACAACATTTACTTTATTCATGAGATTATTAGAATGCTGTACTGTCGTCTCGCTCTGGAATCGCAGGGAATGAGAAATGCAAAACGGATAAATCCATACATATTGTCTTTCATTCGTGTAATTTAGAGACTACTTCCGGGAGCGTATGCAAACAGTTAGACACAGCTTATAACATAAGCTAAGCTTTACCGAAAGAAAGGCTCTAATCGCATTGTTTCCGAAGGATATGAAAAGTCGGCCTATTCTACTTAGAATGCATTATAATGGCTAAATTTTGGAATAGGTATAGTTTAAATAGCCGCTTACGTGTGTCCATTGACCCCATAGAGATTGTCAGTATAATGAAAAACAATTTATAAAATAAAGTATATAGCGTAAAACTTAATTACATAGCATACCTCAGGAAAATGTCTAAAACGAATAATACGAAATGACAAAACAAAATAGTGATGTTTGTTTGACAAACACATTAGTGAAAGAAAGGAAGAACACCAGTTACAAAACCTTCTCCATATTGATTATATTCTTGGGAATTGCAACCAAGAGAAATAACATTGTCACGGAACACCTATGGGCAAATCACATAGGGGTTGCTATATAGTCGGAATACTCATATGGCCTTGAGGAGTTTTATTCATGAGGCTTCTTGGTTATCTCTTTCTTACTAGTGTAAGGAAATATCCACCTTTAGTAGTAAACGAAAAGGAGAATGGGCGTTGCAGGTGACTGAGAACACACTTTAAATTTAGAAGGAAGATCGAAATTTTCTGTTTTTTCCACAGACACTAATATACTATAAACTTTAAGTAATTTAGTTAGGTTAGGAAAAGTTTTGAGACTTCTTAGAAAATTTTCAAGATGTTAATTCTTACAGTTGTAATATAACAAATCAGTATAAACTGGAGCCAATAAAATGATTAATCTGCAAATTGTGATGGATATATTGAAGGATGAATTTACTTGATCACAATATTTTATGTTGCCAAAGAATGTTAAAACATAATGAATAATGAACATAAACAGTGGTCAAAATGCTCTATAATTTCGAATCCACATATCAGGCTTTAATGTATAGAAGTAACTTCTAATGATAAAAAAAAAGAGCGATAGCATAAAAATATCCAGTGATTTTTTATTTCTAAATATCCAAAACTAATTTATCATTTCAATATTCGAGTACAAGCAAAGGGATATACAAAAATTGAAGGAGGGCTTTAATATCTTTTGAAATTTTAAGCAAAGCGAATATTTTACTTTAGTAATGTACTTCAAATATTCACTAAATGCGAACCAAGGTATAAACTAACATTATTGTTGTAATGGCCAAAATATTATGCATCTACTACTTGACACGAGAGAATGACATGTTCCATATAATAAGCCACATAATCTTAAGTTTATCAATCAAAAAACTAATAGATGACAATTAAATCCATGGTATACAAAAGGTAATTGATTTTTCAGTTGCAGAGGCTATTAAGAAAGTGGAGGGTCATTAAACATAATCCAAAACTTGAGGTAGGTTGAATTAGCCAATGAATGCTATGTGTTAATGACTGTGCGTTTAGTATTTATGATATGCATACGATGCTTTCAGTACAGTGTACTTTAACCACTGATCACGTCAAATGAATCACTACAGCTTTCATGGCATGAGACTCAAGTGGAGCTTCATCATAAAAGTTATTATTAAACTTGGTCTACGACTAGTGTTCTGCCTCTTTTTAACGTTGCCATTTACACCGGACTTGATTGCTCTTACGAGTAGTGCAATTTACATACTATATGAACCACCTGAAAAATTATGATACTTTATAAAGGGCCTAATGTGGGTCATGTCAATGATGAGGGACTGCTGGACAGACAATTAATCGTAAAAGAAATCTGATCTCCCAATTTATTGGCGCCATTGTTCTGCTGGCCAGTATTTTCATAAGTTCGTTTGCTTATTTATCTTTCGGGGTCAAAACACTCTCTTACTCTCTTTCCCCCATAATAGACTATATTTACATAGATTCATGCATACATACATACATTCATTGTGCAATACACACACACACACACACACACACACACACACACATGCTGGACACTGCTGACTGTTTATGAAGAAGAACAAACTGAAGTAGCAGATACTCGAATAACAAAAAAAATAAAAAAAAAAGAACTGATTGTAGGCAGGGCATATAATGAGAAGGACAGATGATAGATGGGCAAAAACAAATTAACTGAACTAGTCCCGAGAGAATACAAACGAATCAGGGAAGGAGAAGAAGACGATGGATTAACGAGCTAAGATCTAACTCTTGATCTCCTCCCACCAGGTGACCAGTCCCATCTCCTGCTTGCTATTCTATTCTCATTCAATGTCCCAGCCATCTCAGCTGTCCCTTCTCAATCTTATTCAACACAGGAGATACTCATACCATCTTAACATCTACATTTCTTATTTTATCTCTTCTTGTTTTAAGTATTATCGTTTTCATGCTTTTCATCGCTTAAGCTTGGACTCTGCTCCTGTCTTTATTTGTTATATGCCATTATTGGTGTTTGTAATCCTTTAAATATGGTTTTCTTTACTTCTATTGGTACATATGTATCTCTCATAATTGGATAAAATGCTCCAGAGCATTTATTATATTTTTTTATTCGTTCAGTAATTTCTTCTTTGTTCTTTTCGCCCTTGTCTGTAAACATACATCCTAAATACTTGAAAGCGTTCTTGTCCTTAATTAATGTATTTCTTATCATGATGTTCGTTGGAGCTTGCTGTTGTTAATATTTCTGTTTTTTCAATGCTCATCTTCAGTCCGGCTTCTGTTAAACAATCGTTCAAGGCTACCAATGCTCTTTCCAGTTCTTCCCGATCATATGTCCAGAAAACTATATCATCAGCAAAAATCATGATGTGTCCCGAGATATTTATTCTTTCCTCAAAACTTCTTATAACTACATCTATATATACAATGAACAAGAGTAGAGAAAGAGCGCTTCCATGCTTAACACCTGTTGTTACTCTAAACCACTTTTCACGCGTATCCAGTCCTTACATTATTCATATATGGTTCGTATGCGTTCTTTATTGCAGCTCCATAAACCTCTCTTAAGCACCTCCACAATTTGTTCCTAGGTACCGAGTCAAATGCCTTTTTCAAATCAACAAATACTATATACAGTGGCCTATTGTATTCCCCTGATTTTTTAATAACAAATCTCAAGGTGAATATGAGATCTGATGTACTTTTGCCCTTTCTGTATCCATGCTGTTCTTCGCCCTGCTTAGGTTAAATGATGTGTCGCGCCCTTTTTTCTAAAATCCTTCGTAAAGTTTTATTGCATGACATATGAACGTTATACCTCTATAATTCTCGCATTTACCTGAATCACATTTACCTTTATAAAAAGGTATAGAAATATGTTTTCCAACCCAGCCACTGAGATGGGCAAGCCAGCCTCAACTTGGTGCCGGTCCCAAGCCCGGGTAAATGGGGAGGGTTGGCGGCAGGAAAGGAATCGGGCCATTAAAAACTAGCCAAAACAACTATGGTCAGTGAGTATAAGAATGAAATTAATGATAGGGCGTTTCCCTTAAGCGACGCGTTGGGACCTCACCTGATCCCTCCGAAAAATCGGCAAGGGCTTCCCAGTCATGGGTGGGCTGGGTTAAAGAGGCAAGCTCAGAGGAAAATATCTGAGAGGATGAGAGTAGCAACTCTGAATGTGGGGACAATGACTGGAAAAGGGCGAGAGCTGGTTGACCTCATGGAGAGAAGGAAGATTGGAGTGCTGTGTGTGCAGGAGACCAGGTGGAACGGAAATAACACAAGAGAACTAGGCGAAGGTTGTAAATTATATTACAGTGGAGCAAACATGGAAGGAAGAAATGGAGTAGGAATAATATTATCGAAAGAGTTGAAGGACAATTTGATTGGGGTGAATAGGAAAAATGACAGAATTATGAGTTTAAAGCTAGGACTGGGAGCAACAATAGTCAATGTGGTGTGTGCCTATGCCTCGCAAACTGGAAGTACAGAGGAGGAGAATGATCCATTCTAGGAGGAGAATGACCAGGAGCTTAGAATAATTCCTGCAAGGGAAAGGGTAATTATAGGAAGAAATCTGAACGGCCACTTGGGAATTAGTAGGGAAGGGCTAGAGAGAGTGCATGGAGGTTGGTGTGTGGGGGAGAGAAATGATGGGGGAGAAAGAGTGATTAATTTTTCATTGGCTTTTGACCTAGCAATGATCATCCCCTTCTTTGAGAAAAAGATTAACAGATTGATTACTTAAGTGGTGGTGGCAAGGAGAGCCAGATAGATTTGCTGCTGTGTAAGAGAGACCATCTGAAGGAAATTAGAAATTGCAAGGTGATAAATGGGGAGAGTGAAGCAGCGCAACACAGGTTAGTGGTAATTGATTGCAGACTAAGGAATTGTAGGAGAAGTAAAAAGGCGAGAATGGACCCAAAGATTAAGTGGTGAAAATTGAAAGAGGAAGAACTGAGAGTCTTGTTTAAGGAAAGAGTGCTGGAAGTAGTAAGGTTACATGAGGATGTACAAGAATGGTGGACCGAGAATAGTAAAGTGATTCTAAGGATTGGTGAGGAAGTACTTGGAAAGTCATCAGGAAGAAGACCCCCAAATGATAAAGAATCGTGGTGGAGGAACGATGAGGTGCAAGAATGGGTAAAAACCAAGAAGAAGGCAGATTTATCAGGACAAGAGCACGATAAAGAAAACTATAAACGAGCAAAGAAAGAAGCAAGAAGAGCAGTAGCAAAGGCAAAGGCAGAGACATTAAATGAAATCTATAAAGACATGAAAACAACAGAAGGAGAGAAGAAAATATTATGAATTGCTAAGGCCCGATATGCTGCATAAAAAGACCTGACACATATAAGGCAAATAAAAGATAGCAATGGCATAGTTCTAGCAGAAAAGAGTGAAATTAAAAGAAGGTGGGAAACTTATTTTGAGGGACTATTGAATGAGGAGAACCCAAGAAGAGTATTTGGAGATGGACTCCCAAACGAGACAGTTACCTTAGGAGTGACTAGAAGAGAAGTAGAACAAGCAGTAAAGAAGATAAAAAATAGTAAAGCTGCAGGACCGGATAATATACCAGTAGAGGTATGGAAGAGTCTTGGAGAGGAAGGCATAGATATCTTGTGGGACCTGACACAGAAGATCTTCAATCGGGAAAAGATGCCAGAGGAATGGAGAAGAAGCCTAATCATTCCCATCTATAAGGGGAACGGAGACATCTAGGAATGTGGCAACTACAGAGGCATAAAGCTGATAAGCCATACTATGAAAATATGAGAGAAGATCATTGAGAAGAGACTCAGAGATGAAACAATTTGTGAGGAGCAATTTGGATTCATGCCAGGAAGAGGGTCTGTAGAAGCAATATTTGCTTTAAGACAGATGATAGAAAAATATCGGGAGAAACAAAAAAGATTGCATATGGTCTTTATTGACATGGAGTAGGCATACGACCGAGTACCATGTCAGGAGCTGTGGAGATGTATGAGAGAAAAGGGAGTCCCTGAGAAATGCGTAAGAACCACCCAAGATATGTATGAAAGGTCAGAAGCAAATGTTAAGAGCAGTATAGGCCTAACAGAAAGTTTCCCAGTAAATGTGGGACTACATTAGGGGTCTGCATTGAGCCCTTACCTATTTGATCTGGTCATGGATGTAGTAACACAAGGTATTAGAGATCAGTCTCCTTGGTGTATGCTTTAGCTGATGATGTTATACTGTGTAGCACTAGACGAGAGGTAGTAGAAGAAAAACTGGAGGAGTGGAGAAGAGAAAGGGAAAATAAGGGATTGAAGATCAGCAAGAAAAAGATAGAGTATTTGAGATTGAAAAATGGCGAGAATGGGGAAGTTATTTTAAAAGGAGAGAGATTGAAAAGAGTTGAAAATTTCAGGTATTTAGGATCAACAGTTACAAAGGATGGTGATCTGGGGGCAGAAATAAACCACAGAATACAAGCAGGATGGAAGAATTGGAAAAAAGTGCGTGGAGTACTATGCGACAGGAGAATAGGGGTTAAGTTGAAAGGTAAAATACACAGGACAGTTGTGAGACCAGCAATGATGTATGGAGCGGAGACGTGGGCAATAAAGAAGACAGAAGAGAAGAAGATGGATGTAGCAGAGATGAGAATGTTGAGATGGATGTGTGGGGTGACAAGAAGAGATAAGATACGGAATGAGGTAATTAGGGTTACCACAGGAGTTAGAAAACTATCAGATAAGATCCAAGAAAGTGGACTGAGGTGGTACGGTCATGTCATGAGAAGAGATGAACAGTATATTGCAAGGAGAGTAATGGATACGGAGGTACAGGGAACGAGAGGGAGAGGGAGACCAAAGCGAAGGTGGGTGGACTGTATCAAGGATGACCTTCGATCAAAGGGATTAACCGGTGATGAGGTGTGGGACAGAGGTAGATGGAGAAAGATGACCAGAAACATCGACCCCACATAGAAGTGGGAAAAGATGTAGACAAGGAACAAGAAGACAGAAATATGTTTTCCACAGTCTTCAGTAACCGTGCTCTCTAACCAGAATAACAAATTAAGTCATATAATATCTGTTTTGCTAGGTCCCCTTCCTCGTTGAATAACTCAATTGGTATATTATCATACCCTGGGCATTTCCCATTTTTCATCTCTTTCAAAGCATTTTAAAACTCATGATAAGTAATCAGATCCTTCCTATTTTCTCTGCCAAATTGAAAGATATATTCTTCTTCATTTCCTTCTGTAGTTACATTTTAGTAAGCTACTGAAATAAGTCGTCCATTTTTCATTAAGTTCTGTAGCGGTGCCAATAATGTTTCCATTTTCATCCTTTATATTATGTTGTTTTCTATGATTTTTCCTGTATGATTTTGCATCTGCAAAGATCTTCTTATTTTTCTTGAGATCATCCCTCAATTTGCCTCCTAGTTTAATCCATGCATTTATCCGTGATCTTCTCTCAATCTCTTCTGATTGATTCCCAGAAGATATATATTCTTCTCTAGTCTGTTGGTTCCTTTCTTTCATCCATTTCCTGTGCTTTTTGTTCTTCATCTTTATTGTACCTTTTACTTCGTCATTCCACCAAATTGTACGTCTTTTCCTAGTACCTCCAACAAACCTACAGACAAATTCCTTCTCCCCTACATCCAAGGCATTCTCCTTTAGTACCTTCTAATCTCGGTGCTCCAGGAGCTGCAACCTCTCTGTAAACTTTTGAAACCTCATTTTGATATCTGGGTCTTTCAAGGATTCTGTTTTTGTCCTTTTTCTCTTCTCTGCTTCCTCTGTTCTTACGGAAGGAATGTAAATTTTCCCTATGACTAGTCTATGATCTGAATCAAGGAAGATTTTTGGCAATACTTAAAAATTTTCTACAAGCCTCTTATCTCATATAACAACATAATCAATTACTGATTTTTTAGCAGACTGCCCTATGGTTTGATTCCATCTATATCTAGTATATATGTGTGAATCCTGGTGTTTAAAAAATCCATTCATGATTTTTAGATGGTTTCTCATGCAAAAATCTATTAGATTTTCTCCTTCCCCGTTTCTTGTTTCCTCTCCAAAGGGGCCTATTACACTCTCTCCCTCTCCTCTCACAGTCAACCCGTGCATTAAAATATCCTAGTAATAGAATGATGCCTTCTGGTTGTCCCTCCAAATGTAACTCTAAACGTTCCATAAGAGTATCTTTTTCCTCTTGTGTATGTCCTTGTTGTGGTACATAAATCTGAAAGACATTATAATTTGTGTTATTTATTCTAAATGTGCAACTAATAAGTCTCTTGTTAATCAATTGTACTTTTTGTATGTAAGGGGCAAGTCTGGGTCCTGCGATCATAGCAACACCATGTTTTCTGATTCCTGCTTCTACTCCACGATAATTCAGTACATATCCATCTCCAAGGCCCTGTCCTTCGTTTTCACCTCTATGCCTGGTTTCAGCCATTCCTAATATATTAAGTTTTCTCTCCTTCACCACATCTAGTATTTTGTCTTCCTTACTACAGTACGTGCCAATATTTAGAGTACCACATTTAAAATTCAGCTTATCTTTAACATTCTTCCTAAGATGTTTCCAGTTTCGTCGCCTATTTTTACATCTGACAACTGATCCTTGAGTTTCTCGAGCGTTAAAGATTCAGTTAGCGGCTTGCGAGGCCTGTCCTAACCTATTGCTGAATATACTGTCAGCCCCTCAGTCGTTTGGTCAGCGGCTCCTTATTCAACATATTCAAACTCACTTAGGGCTCTAAGTGAGTTTAATTCCTAGGGGTTCCCCCATCCGGCACCCGGGGGACGCGTCTGGTAGGAGTTTTGTCTCCCCCAGATATATAAATATATGTATATATAAACATACTTTATATATACTGCATATATATAAATATATATATATATATATATATATATATATATATATATACATATATATATTGTATATACAGTACATAAATATATATATATATATATATATATATATATATATATATATATACAAATGAATGAATTAATATATATATATATATATATATATATATATATGTATATATATATATATATATGTATGTGTGCGTAAAAACATACTGTATATATATATATATATATATATATATATATATATATATATATATATATTATATATATATATGTGTATGTATATATATGTATATATATATATATATATATATATATATATATATGTTTCTATATGTAAATATTTATATATATATATATATATATATATATATATATATATATATATATATATATCTATATATATATATATATATATATATATATATATATATGTGTGTGTGTGTAAGTATATATGTATATATACATATATACATATATATGTATATATTTATATATGTATGTATATATATATATATATATATATATATATATATACATGTGTGTGTGTGTGTGTGAGTGGGTGAAAAAAGGGAAAAATAATTTCTGCCTAAATATTCTAAGGAGTGACAGCCACTCAGATGAAAAATATTTCTCCTGTTTTAATATATGGCAGGATTATGCAACGTAATCTTTATATGATCTTTGGAAATCACCTCAAAATAGTTCTTGACCTTAAAATCAAACAGAGAGGACGAAAGACTAACATTTATGACTTACATCAGTTGAATGGTAGTATGTTGATTGCAAATTAAATGCATAAGGTTCACGCCTTTTCGGTGACTTGTTTGTACAGCATGCGCTGCATAAAAAGAGTTGAAAAAGTAGGAAAACTGCAGAAATACTATAAAAGTGGTAATAATAATTTTGCATGAAAAATTGGTTACCAGAGTACTTTTAGATGGTTTGGACATGGGGAAAGAATGCATTGGGACATGTTAATGAACAGTGCATTTTTCGGAAGTATTAAGTAGGAGGAGAGAAAAACCTGAATGGGGTTAGATAAATTATTACCATTAATATTATTATTATTATTATTATTATTACTTGCTAAACTGCAACCCTAGTTGAAAATACAAGATGCTAGACGCCCACGGGCTCCAACAGGGAAAATAGCCCAGTGAGGAAATGAAACAGAAAAAAATGAAATATTTTAAGAACAGTAACAACATTAAAATTAATATTTCCTATGTAAACTATAAAAAAGATTAACACAATGAGAGGGAGAGAAATATGATAAAATGGTGTGCCTCAGTGTACCCTCAAGCAAGAGTACTCTGAACCAAGGGAGTGAAAGACCATGGTCAGAATTTATGGCACTACCCAAG
>NC_090737.1:144185729-144193229 GCF_036898095.1 Palaemon carinicauda
TTAACTAAACGTCGCATGCTGGATTTCTTCTCGTATTGTGAGAAATGTTATGGCGATCAAATAGAGATGTTATATGATCAGAGTTATCTCTTCTATCAGTTTGTATATTGCTTCAACCACGTAAGTGCTTATAATTTTTTAAAGCAATGTCAATTATTTAAAAAGAAATATTGTTATGTATCCTTGGTAAGCCTTTGTATATATTAAAACATTTGGTAATCTAGTTCATCGTTTTGTTTTATCTCTGGAGATAAAAGTCAGGAGAAAAATTCTGATGTCTGGTGGTGTTTTTCTTGTTAGATACATTGCGCGATTCACCAACGATCAGGAAGATATTTCATTGATGAGAGATGTAATATGGACTGAAAAGAAAAAGGCAACCTGTTAAAAAGTATACTTTACATGAATCCCTTTATGCACGCGCCACCTAGTAGCGACTCCAATCTGCCGGTACCTCATTGGCTACGGTATTTATCAAGTCTCATAATCAACGAAGTACTACGGTTGATCATACATAGAACAATGCCTAGATGCAATAGGGGTGGACCCAAACTTTCACCCTGTTCTCGTCATTTCCTTCTCAACCATTCAACAAATGAATTCCCCTCATCATATCTAGCAACGCTATTCGGTTTCAGCCTAATGTGTTGTAGCAAACTGAAAGTTCTAGAGGACCTCTAAACAAAACTGTTGTGAATCATCTCCCATCGTGTTAATGTCTGTCACTCTCCCACTCTTTAATTACCGATTAACTCATCGTTTTCAATCTTTTATCACGCATGCGATCCGTATCATATCTATCATTAGTACACCGCAGGACCAGAAACTCCCTCTTTTATCGACTCTACCGTGACATAAAAAAAGGGGGAAGGGGGGAATAGGGAAGGGTAGTGGGAGGAGAGGGGAGGGAGGGGTAAGGGGAGGGGAAGAGGGCATGAGCGATAGTATCGCTTTCCCACGTTTCTCGTAACAAAAGAAAATGCTGACATTTTAACTATATAATATATTTGTTAGTGACATTTACTGTAACCTTTTAAGATCGTCTCTTTATGCTTCAAAGGGAGGGTGAGGGAATGAATAAGAGGGGCCAGCGTGTCGAGACGAAATAGACAGACAGGTAAAGGTATTCGCTCACTGGATACTAAATCTATCTGGAAAGTCTCTCAATAATTGAAAGTGGGTCTTAGAGGTGACAGGAATAATTTTTCATTTCTTATTAACAATAATATAACATGTTCATCGTTAGACGATTGACCTTATTGAAACTAATTAAATGTATATACATACCTTTAAATGGTCTTGTATGTGTCTGAGATAAGGGTTTTAATTGTCTTTATGTATCCTGTTAAGAGATTTTGTGACAAAGGATTTTAGCATTCTTGAGCTTTTTTATAAATAACAGCACACTGCAAGACACTAGAGTTTAAGGAAAGCAATGTGGAAATGGAGAGAGAGAGAGAGAGAGAGAGAGAGAGAGAGAGAGAGAGAGAGAGAGAGAGAGAGAGAGAGAGAGAGAGAGAGAGAGAGAGAGAGATAATTCATTAAAGAGGTTATGGAAAGATAAGGAGAACGATCGTCTCGGGGTAGTTTCGAAATAATTGGTAATGTTAACAAATAAATTCTTTGGTTGAAATTAATCGATTGATTTTTTTTCACCTCTTAGTTAAGTACTCCCTTAGAAATAATGCCTCTTACAATCCAAAAACATTTTAACTACTGAAACCCATGCTAAATACGAAGGATGGTCAAAGTTAGTGGTGTCTTGTTTTTCAAATCCATTTTATCTCAGCTGAACCAGGCTAGTTTTCCCTGAGGTGGCAGGACATAATATGCCATTGATAGAAGGTTGCACTGTTCTATAAGACAACATCAGATACATTCAGTGGGTTTGTGTGAAATGATCGACTATGAGGCTATCATCATCAATAGATCTGAATGCTTCACGGTCGAAAGAAGACTTAACCAAATAATTTATGGTTCGATGATAGATAAAACATGTACAAACTGAATAACTAAAATCTTAATGTTCTTGAAGTTTTGGGTGTTTATAGTAAAGGCAAAAAAAAACTTTAAGACAATAAAATGCACGGAGAATGAAAAAACTGTTTCCCACGTAGAGACAATATGAATAACAGTTTATAAGATGAAAGACAATGAAGATTTTGGTAATTATTTATCTTCACCTTCTCTTCATTTGTTGGAAGCAAAGTAAAACGACGACGAGACATCTTGAAACTATATGTAAATATACCAAGAGTTCTCATCTTGTCATATTATTATTTGGATCACAACCTTGTTATGAAAATGAGCTTCCTTTGAATGTCAATAAACATTCACAATTAAAATCAAATGTTTTACGCCGTATATAAAATGATCGATCAGTCATTTAAGAAATATTGATAATAAGAGGTTAGTGATGCAGGACAAGAGTAAAGCTTCCGAAAGGTGTCCTTAGATGTGCAGAAGATAAATATGAAATTCAAAAGCCATTGCTATCCAAGAAGCACAGGAGGGGATGCGAATCAAAGGTGAATGGTTTTGACGTAATACTGATGGGCTTCAGTGGAAGTTTAGGAAGCGAATGGAGTGGCAGAAGTTTTACTGCATAGGGAGGTATTCCATGAACCAGTATTTAAAGGTTCAAAGGGGCACTGAGAGTTATTTTCATTTAGTTTTCATGTCCTTATTCATGTCTGGGTTCTTGTCAGTTTACATCACCACGCTGGCTAATTGTGGATTGGTAATGGTCGTTCAAAGCAAACCAAACTAGTATGAGTGGCCCTGATTGGTGCAGCTTTGCCGATCATGGTAATACACAAACCGTTTCACCCCCGTTAAGGGATTCCCTCACAGAAAGGTACATACAGTATATGTCGAAATACTTTAAAAGATTCTTTTTTTTTACTTTGCGAAAAGGACTAACATCTACATGTGAAAATATCCAAGCGTTAATTAGTAAAAAAATATTAAAGCGTGATTTCACCTTGTGAGAAAATGAATGAAGTTCAAACATACATTATAAAGATATGAAAATGTCATTTTAGGTCACCAGACAAGGATGAAGGTCGTCCAGATAAAGTCAAGCCGTATAGAAAGATGTGGGTGTTATTGTAGCCTACTGTGGAGCTAAAGAGACAATTCCCGGTGATGCAATTATCTTATCCTGGCTGTATTCAGAGGAATGTGTTGAAGTTACCTGCAAGCGTAATAAAAACAATGGAAGCTAAAATGAAGCCAAACTATCGGCATTTTTATGGGTAAACCCCTGAAATTATGCATAAGTATCTAAAGTGATACAATAGCCTATTACCAGAACACAAGTTTGACAGATGAATATCGCATCTTATGAATGAGTTACAGCGGCCTGATGATCTAATGGTACACATGCTGACTTATGCAAATGACATTTCCAAGATACAAGAAATAAGGATATCTTCGATTTAAAGGTTGTTGGCGAGCATTTCGCCCCACTAGTGAATTTTACATGAAGGCTCCGTTCCCTGCGTTCCTGGAGTAAGTAACTGCCATTTCAATAAATGTCACCTTTTTAGAAATTAAATCTTTTCCAGAGTTTGTTGTAAGCTCGAAATGTCTCGGAATGCTTCCATAACTCTCCTCTTGTGATAAACAAGCGATAGTATTTCGAGGGGGATCTACACCTCTGATTGACTGATAATTCGTAAATAACATTTGTATTTTCATATCTTAATTCTTACTTATCTACTTAACTTTATCTTTCACCTTAATTTTTCTCTCCTTTATCTCTCTATTTTTTCCGTATTGAACTGCTTTGACTACTTTTAGTAAATTCTTTCGTTGAACAGGTTGCCATAAATCTCGTTTTATAGTTTATATATGACTGATCTATTCTAACGTTTTTACTAATCTTAAAATATACTATATTTTTTATTCATTGCTAATAAATAATCTATTTACTATCCCCTTATTTCCTTTCCTCACTTTGGGCTTGTAGCATTCTCCTTTTCAACCTTTGGGTAGTAATGATAATGAATAATAAGGATAATGATAACAATACCATGGGGAATTAATAAACATTCTCTCTCTCTCTCTCTCTCTCTCTCTCTCTCTCTCTCTCTCTCTCTCTCTCTCTCTCTCTCTCTCTCTCTCTCTCTCTCTCTCTCTATATATATATATATATATATATATATATATATATATATATATATATATATATATATATATATATATATATATGTATATAAACATATATATATATATATATATATATAAATAAATATATATATATATATATATATGTATATAAACATATATATATATATATATATATATATATATATAAATATATATATATATATATATATATATATATATATATACATAGGTTCGTGGGCCTATACACAAATGTTTACATATAAATATATATATTTATATATATTTATATATACCTATATATATATATATATATATATATATATATATATATATATATATACATACATATATGTATATATATATATATATATGTGTGTGTGTGTGTGTGCATAATAAAATATAAATGCATATATACGAGTGATTGTCTGTTCTAAAATATAGGCATATAAATGTATACTGTAATGTGAATGTACATAAAAAATGTACGCATGTTTATAAAAGTCATTCCATTATGCATCTGTGCCATAAAAAAAAAAATTCTTAAAAAGAATTACGGTAGAGACAGTTGCACGAGAGAGCTGACTGTTTCATAGATATGCAGAAGACAAGCACGTTCGATTTACACTCCATGTTCCAAATATTTTCAATTCCAGTGGCAAGTATGAAGGGAAAACATAATATCCGGCAATGCTTCAGCAATTAGTGGGGAGGTTTATATATTTATGTAAGTCCTATAATATGCGTGTGTTATCTATTGGCGATCGTAGTGCTACAGCTATCTAATATATAACAATTATTATTGAATAGCTTTCATTTTTTTTCATTCTCAGAGGTCTTGCCCAAACGACTTGTTGTTTGAAAGAGGAAGGAGCTGAATTAAGGTAAAGTATAGCAACTAAGTGTGAGTCAAAGGGATAAAGAATACTTTTAGTGTCGTCTACAGCATGCTCAAACAGACATTCTGCTGGCTGAACATATTAAAATGAATAATGATCTTATGAGACAAGTGAACATTAAGAAACGTATCAGACATGTAGATATAACTGTCAATATATGACAGAGAGAGAGGGGGGAGGATTAATTGATGAGGGAAAAATCAGGTCACATTTCAAAAACATGGGAAAATGGGACACCGTAGGATCACAATGAAATCAGGTCAGCTTCTTTTTAAAAGGGATCATCCATTATTTCTTTAGTGCTTTATGAAATTTTGTCATTCATTTTCCTGTGATGCGAAAAAAGATTTTTATTTTGCAGACAAAGATTCTCATTCATCAAAGCCTCTACATTTGAACCTACAATTCTAGTCTTTCATCGTTTAAGAGACAGAAATTGTACTATTTGATGAAGATTTACTTCCTTTTAGAGACAAAATATTTATTGAAGTCTAAATGACATAATCTTGTTTTATTTGGTGTAAAAGAAATTCATAAGGTATTCCTTCGTTTCAACTGGTGTTATAGAATTCTCTTTACTTTCAAGGGAGCAAATAAATCTGTTATTTTTTATTACAATATACGATCAGTAATCGTTTTCTAATTGATAAGAGAATAATCACTGTTAATCTAGAAGTAAAAATAGGTTTTTTATTTACTATAAAAACGGCGTATTTATCAGCCTACTAGGGTTGAACGTTAACAATTTAAAGAAAACGATATTCTTCAATATTATAACAAAAAAGATTTCAGGAAAACAAGATTAACTTCTTAATTAAATCAGAGTAATCTGATTAGCCTTTTAACAAGAGAAAATAGGTATAATTATACTTTGCAAACATGGATTTCTTCATTTCCAGAGTCAGGGATTGATCATATTCTTTTGAAGAAATATTTCCCCTCAGGCACCACGGCACGTTTACTTTCCTGAAAAGAGAGAGAGAGAGAGAGAGAGAGAGAGAGAGAGAGAGAGAGAGGAGAGAGAGAGAGAGAGAGAGAGAGACTTTATTCAATGTGAGAGGAGATATTCAGTTTTTTTTTTTTTTTTTTCAAAGATGACATTGAGTTCATTCATCTAAAGAAAAAAAATCTGCTCAATTTTAAAGTAAAAACTGCCGTTTCATTCTCTGATTATTGGAAACCGAGTTAGTTATATTTCATCTAAAAGAATAACTTGCCTTTTTATGCAACAGAGGAAAATACCCAAAAATAAATTTAAAAACATTTCTTGAAAAATTCTGGTCTCCGTTTTCGATTTTAAGTACAATCTTTTCAGGTTTTAATTTGTAAAGATTTCCTAGTTAGCCTTTAAAGATAAGAAGTATTAGCTCATTAACTTGCTATATATTTCAGGAAAAAGAAAACAAAATAGGCATATATTTTCAAAAAAAAAAATACATTATATTTCTTATTAAAATAAACTTCAGTAGCCTGTTAAAAAGATATAATTTTTTTCTAAATTATTAAATTTATGAAATGTCCCCTAAATTCAAATAAAATGGCTTCTCGCTTCGGACTTTTTCAGCTTTTGCAATGAAACTCTACAAGATAACAATATTTATTATCCCGGTGTGTCTCTTTCATCATCTTAAAGATCAACTCTAAACATTGCCTCTAGACGTAATTATATCTGCTCCCTGTTTCTTCGTGACCTAGTAGGAAGTAAAGCAACTGTCGCTATTAATACAACAGATACCCTCTGTTTCTTAAAATGCTACCTCAATTCAGTTTTGTGTTACAGAACTTCTTGAATATCAGTAACTTCTTTGATTACTAACGATAATGATAAACGTAACTGAATTTTTGTGCTTTCCTGTTCAAAGGCAGAAGCTGCCTCTGATAAGATTTTGCTATAATTACAAACTTGACATAATCAAGAACATTCCTAGCTCGAACCACATAATGACCAAGCGCCCCAGAGAGCCGTTGCAATGTCCAACACGTTTTATCTCAATCTGTTCGATAGCTGGCGATACAAGCAAAAGAATTCTAAAGGACTGCGTTCACAGCACAGTAAACTAATGCACTCAAGCTAATGTTGCAATACAGAGCGTTTAAGTATCCTTGTAAGTCAGCCGACCGTGGCTCGATTCTACTCGATTCTCCCTAGATGAACGATTCTGAATAACATACCGAGATTTGAAATGATGTCGAGATTTGGAAAGATGCACTGAAAGGTGAGAATGGAAATTCTTGCTGAGGTACTGATGCCCGTATCTGTTTGTTTACATTGAACCGTGAGTGGACTAGGTACCTGGAACTGGTTGCCGGAAGAACTAAAATTAAGATAGACATTCCTTTTCCAACATTCAGTTCTAGATATACACTGTTAAAATTTTGCATAAAAAAACAATAAATGTCTGACAACATTCCTAACAGGATCTTTACCGTTTTAAAAACGGATATATTGACGTAAAAGAGGGATATTACG
>NC_090737.1:144195729-144200729 GCF_036898095.1 Palaemon carinicauda
CCACATTCCCTTCTCGTACATCTCATAATCTTACTCTTACCCACATTAACTTTCAACTTCCTTCTCTCACACACCCTTCCAAATTCTGTCACTAATCGGCCAAGCTTCTCTTCCGTGTCTGCAACCAGTACAGAATCATCCGCAAACAACAAATGATTAACCTCCCATTCATGGCTATTCTCCTCTACCAGTTTTAATCCTCGTCCAAGCACTCGAGCATTCACCTCTCTCACCACTCCATCAACATACAAGGTAAACAACCACGGCGACATCACACATCCCTGTCTCAGCCCCACTCTCACCGGGAAAACCAATCGCTCACTTTATTTCCTATCCTAACATATGCTTTACTACCTTTGTAAAAACTTTTCACTGCTTGCAACAGCCTTCCACCAGCTCCATATAACCTCATCATATGACACATTGCTTCCCTATCAACTCTACCATACGCTTTCTCCAGATCCATAAACGCAACATACACCTCCTTACCTTTTGCTAAATATTTCTCGCATATCTGCCTAACTGTAAAAATCTGATTCATACAACCCCTACCTCTTCTAAAACCACCCTGTACTTCTAAGATTGCATTCTCTGTTTTATCCTTAATCCTATTAATCAGTACTCTACCATACACTTTTCCAACTACACTCAACAAACTAATACCTCTTGAATTACAACACTCATGCACATCTCCCTTACCCTTATATAGTGGTACAATAATGCACAAACCCAATCTACTGGTACCATTGACAACACAAAACACATTAAACAATCTCACCAACCATTCAAGTAGAGTTATACCCCCTTCCTTCAACATCTCAGCTTTCACACCATCCATACCAGAGGCTTTTCCTATTCTCGTTTCATCTAGTGCTCTCCTCACTTCCTCTATTGTAATATCTCTCTCTCATATATATATATATATATATATATATATATATATATATATATATATATATATATATATATATATATATATATATATATATATATATATATATATATATAATATATATATAAACATAATATATATACATATATATATATATATATATATATATATATATATATATATATATATATATATATATATATATATATATATAATAGGTCTTGTTTTGAGTTACTACTTTCAACTTTCATAGTTACATTTTCTTTATTATCGAATTACTATTTTTTTTTCAGTCTGACTACTGGGGTGTTTCTCTTTGCCATACATTTTATCTTGTTAGTTCATTCCTTCTCTTGTAGTTTTCTTAATTTGTCCTAAACAACATCGGGTTTCCTCTCCAAAATCAGGACAGAAAACATCATTTTACCACCATCATAAAAGGGCAAAATTTTTCGTCTCTGTCCTTTATTACCTTACAAAATGTATTCTATTTTTCCCGCTACTATTACTAGTCTATATATCTTAATAACTCTTTTAAAAATCTTTTGTTCGTCAGACTGCTACATCTAGCCTTAATTACCCTTCAGCCTTCATTAATAGACTTGCCCTGTTTGTCGCTTTTAATGACCAAATAACGAGTGGAACCTTTTGAGACACCAGTTCTCTTTGTTCATGTAAAATAAATCTATGCCATCTTTTTCCCCTCACTTTTGACCGCTAATTCCTTTTGCATACTCTGTCTCCCCATTATCTAGTCCCCCACCCCTTTCATCTTTTAATTTCCTCTTCCATAAAAACACCAGGCGACGAGCAGAGTTCTGAGGTCGAGCTTATGACATATGAATAAATGATGCCTGTAAACCATAGCCTCACTGTATCGTAAGAGTATTTACTCTCTCTCTCTCTCTCTCTCTCTCTCTCTCTCTCTCTCTCTCTCTCTCTCTCTCTCTCTACGTACTTCCTTATTTGGGACCTTATGAACCGTCTCTCTTCTTTCTTATACTTTAAAACTTGTTGGTCTATATCTGTCTCTGCCTGGCCTCCCTCATCCCCCCAGCCCCTGCGAATAACAAAGGTCCCCACTCAGACTTATCATTATGATTATTATTTCTTGGAACGTACTAGCCCAAACCACACTCACCTGCTTGTCAATCAATGTCACCAGGTACCTCATCTGCTATTCGTGCTTCTCATTACTGACCAAACAGTACCTGGAGGAATGGGATAAAAAAAAATAAAAATAAAAGGAAGGGGAAAGGATTTCTTTGGAGCCTTATTGTGTGATAATATGATGATAATATTATAAAGGTTTGCAGGACAAAAGTACCGTTAAAAAGGCAAGACATTATACTGGTTATTTTTGTATCATATAGATAACATACTAATAAAATAGTACAAGAATAATCATCCCAATGCTTAAAAGGCAGTACATTAAGTACAGATAATTTCATATATTCTCGGGAGACTTCGAACATTTTCTCTTTATTGTCTGCATCCTTGAATATGTATGGATTCATGTTAAACATTTCTCCAACCATGGCTTTGGTAACTTTTTTTTAAGTTCATTCTTCAGAAGCTCTTTCTTGAGACTTTCATAATTTCACCCATGCTAGTGCAACCAACCTTTTGCCTTCGGCTCCAATGACAATAAGTTTTTTTTTTCTGTTTTGGACTCAAATAAAAAGATGGGACATCTAGAATTAGACTAAAAGCATATAGAGATAAGTTTAGATTGCTTAAATACTTTTTAGATACATAGCCTTAAATTTTAATACATAAGGTTTCTTTAGTATCATAAAATGGCCATTTTAGGTGGAAGGGGTCTAAAAAAGGGGGATGAGATCATGTGAGGGGTAGATGGAGATGGTTTAGGTATGCTCTTCGCCTTTCCCAAGGGAGATTAGTTCACCAAACGTTAACTGTTCTTCTCAGGGCACTAGAAGATTTGAAAGAGCCAGGCCTACATGGCTGAGGACTATGAAGCGTGACGTACGCAATGATGAATAGAGATGTATTGAATTAAAATCTGAAGATGGACACGATTGGCAAAATCTAGCCGAGGTCCACCGCGTTGATAAGCTGGGAGGATTTGATAACACAAAAAACACACACACACACACAAACATGTATATATATATATATATATATATATATTTATATATATATATATATATATATATATATATATATATATATATATAAATTATATATATATACATATATGCATATATATATATATATATATATATATATATATATATATATATATATATATATATATATTTATATATATATATATATATGTGTGTATGTGTATGTGCGTGTGGCGTGTGCGTGTTTATATATATATATATATATATATATATATATATATATATATATATATATATATATATATATATATGTATATGTATATATTTATATATATATATATATATACAGTATGTATATATATATATATATATATATATATATATATATATATATATATATATATATACAGTATATATATATATGTATGTAAATATATATATATATATATACATATACATACATATGTGTTTGCATGTGTATACACACATACAAACACATATGTATATATATATATATATATATATATATATATATATACTCACGTACATATATATACTGTATATATACATATATATATATATATATATATATATATATATATATATATACATATACCATATATATATATATGTATATATATATATATATATATATATATATATACATGTATGTATATATAAATATACACATATATATATACATATATATATATATATATACATATATATATATATATATATATATATATATATATATGTTTGTTTGTTTATGCGTTCTGTCTATGTTCGTATACGATATATATATATATATATATATATATATATATATATATATATATATATATATATATATATATATATATGATCTGTGTAATTTTTGGCAATAACAATTACAATACTATGTCTTGTGCATTTAAAATATGTTTAACAAATATGATATGGAAATTGTCTTAGTTGTTTTAAACCTTTTTAAATATTTCGAAAAATGCATAACAGGTGGGCAGTCTCAGGCATTTCCGAAAGAGAAAGAGAGTGAGAGATATTGCTCAAAATACAAAAAAATGCTATTCAACAGGGAAGTTAATTTAACTAGAGAAATGGTATAACTCATAGCATGACATTGCAAAGACGATCTAGAATTGGAGGAACCAAATAAGAAACAAAAAAAAATTTCTAATTTACTTCAGCAGCAACAGTTAGCGGTGAAAGAAAATTCAATAAATCATTGCACCAAAAAAAAAGATATATATATATATATATATATATATATATATATATATACATATATATATATATATATATATATATATTTATATATATATATATATATATATATATATATATATATATATATATAAATATATATATATATATATATATATATATATTATATATATATATATATATATATATATATATATATATATATAACAGAAATGTTTTAGAGAATGAGAATGTATTCGGCGCTCATCTGCGCATAGTTTCAACTCTACCAACAGCACGAGCCTAAACATTCCGAAAAAGAAAAAAAAAAGATATTTCCGTTGAAATATTGCGCGTTTCAACTCAGCTTTCATCTACATGAGCACTATATCTATCAATAGCAATCCCTGAAATCACGAATCATTTTGCGGTTCGACGATGTTTCAAAGTAATTAAAATAAAATGATCAAATGTTTGGAACTGTACAATATATACAGCCAACTTTACTTAATTTTCTCTCTTCTTTTTCATTACAGTACCCAATGGTGCAGAAAACGAAATGTTATTATTCTAGCCAAATTTCAAAGCTATCACATAAAAATTAAAGAATAAATAAAGTGTTGGTTTAACCACGAAGGAAGATCACAAAATTCGAATAAAGTCGAATCCCAAGAGATCCCCAAAAGTATTGTAGCTCATGATAATAAAAAAAAAAAAATAATGAACCATGTACTATTGGATTCCATGGGATGCCAAAAAATTGTCCCTATGTTTTAATTAGTTTTATTTTGAAAAAGGTGGGAAAAGGTAAT